>NC_081410.1:650158101-650340601 GCF_030272615.1 Cryptomeria japonica
CCTTCTCAAGTGCAGGTATATCATGAACAACATCAAAGTCATCTTGATCATCATGATCAGCTATGGCAGTACTAAATGTGTCATGGATCAATGTATTTGTACCATCATCTTCAATTGTGTTTTCTGGTGCATAATCATCTTCTTCCATAGGATCATTATCTTCAGCTTCGATATTCACACCTCCATGTTCCTCCACTTGGAAAACCACATTCTTCGAGTCATGGATGTTAGGTCCCAGAGACAACTGAGAGGGGGGGGGGGTGAATCAGTTGTCTAATAAATTTAAACCAAAAACAACTTATCCAAACTTAATGCTTAATATTGGTAAACCAAACTTTATGTCGGTAGACAGTTTATTAGTTAATTGCAGTACTGGTAAAGATTAATGCATGAAACAAAAATACAATAACATCCACAACACATAACACCAATATTTGTACATGGAAACCCTGTAAGGGGAAAAACCACGGTGGGAAACATTACCCACAATCAGATGATACTACTGCAGATAGTATGTGTATACAAATGGGGTCTACACATGCAGAAAGGCCAAGTGCCTAGAGCTCATTGCTCAAACACAAATAGGAGTCACACTGACTACAATTGGATGGTTAAATCCAATAATAATGTACTGCTCAAAATAGCATCTTCATATGTTGGATTCCGTACCGGTGTAGTTCTGATATGCCTTCACAAAAAACCTTCCTTCAACTTAAATGATCTCAGTGTGTATATCTCTACTCATTCTTGCATATACCTTCTTATAATTTCTTTTCCCAATCACATATCGATCTTACAAATAAGATCTTACATATATACCATAACCTAAGACCAATTTTAGTAGGTCAGCTCTTAAAGATATTACAATAAAAACAATTTACAAGTAAATCAATAACCGACACAATATCCAATTCAACATGTCGGCTTAATGCATTTACAACATTGATAAATCATCTCCAAAGCATTTTTGGTTGATCTGGAATAGATAAGCCTGTCGGTGCTTATTCTAGACCTATTTGCCGGTAACAACAAATATGCAAACTCGAATATACCAATGAACAAATCTTCAAGACAAAGTATCCAAACAATGTCTTCAACATAACCAAGTGTTTTCCGTGTCATTCCAAGTACCGGTGAACTAGATACCGGTGATTGTGCATAAAGTCACTTGCTTGTCGGTGAATATTTGTCAATTCTCCAAAGTGCCAAAGTTGATAAGTGTTAATAGGTGTTGACATCAATGACAAAACCATACAACATATCCAAAATACCAACAATCTCCCCCTTTGGCATTGATGGCAACACAAGATGGAAAAACCATCAAAGTGCCAAAACAGAAATGCCAAGTACCAAAAACCAACAATCTCCTAAAAGAGATTATAACCAGAAATCAAAATTCAGATACAGAGAGTAATCAATCTCTCCCAAAGTAACAATCACTCCCCCTAGGAGTAACATGAGTTTTCTTTGTGTTTTTCCATATCAATCTCTCCCCCTTTGACATCAAATGCCAAAGCCAATACAAAAACCAGGTTTAAATACAAAATACCAGCCACTTCAGTATACCAACTACTCCCCCTGAGAAGTAGCTCTCCTCATCAAAGCTGGAATAAAAGATTTCTCTGTTAATTCTGTCAATTGATGACAAACATCAATTGTCTAAGTCTCTATTGGTGGGGGTATGACCCCAAGCTGATCTCTGAGATACTTAAAAGTTTCCTTAGGCAAAGGCTTAGTGAAAATATCTGCAATCTGCTCTTTAGTATTCACATAAACCAGTTTTACTTCCTTTGCTTCAACATTCTCCTTTAGAAAATTCAATTTGATAGAAACATGTTTAGTTTTAGAATGTAGTACCGGATTCTTAGATATATCAATTGCTACAGTGTTATCACAATAGATAGTTATAGGTTCCTTGCATTTTACGTTTATTTCTTTCAACATTTGCTTAAGCCATAATACCTATGTATAGTTAGTTGCTGCTACAACATATTCTGATTCTGCAGTTGATAAAGATGTGCAACTTTGTTTCTTACTCAACCAAGAAATTAATCTACTTCCAAGAAAAAATGCTCCATCGGTGGTGCTTTTTCTGTCATCCACATCTCCTGCCCAATTTGCATTTGTGTATGCACATAATTCAAAGTTTTCATCTCTAAGATACTATAAACCAAGATTTGTAGTTCCTTGTAAGTACCAGAAAATCCTTTTTACTATTGATTCATGATTTTCTCTAGGATTACTCTGAAATCTGAAACAATACATACCACATTCATAATATCAGATCTTGTTTGTGTCAAATACAGTAAACCTCCTATCATAGATTTGTACCTAGTCAGATTAACAGGTGTAGATTCATCCCTTAGTGATAATTTGTCATTTGTATTCATAGGTGTGCTTACCAGTTTAGAGTTCTCCATCCCAAATTTCTTTAGTAACTCCTTCAAGTACTAAGATTGACTCAAGAATATACCTTCATCAATCTATGAAATCTGCAATCCTAAAAAGAATTTTATCTCTCCAATCATAGACATTTCAAATTCTTGTTGCACTTCAATAGAAAAGTCTTTACATAATCCATCTTCTCCTCCAAAGATTATATCATCAACAAAAAATTCTATAACCAAGATGTCATCATTAATCACTTTATAGTATAAATTGCTGTCAGCATTACCTTTAGAAAAACCAATCTTCAAAAGATATTTATCCAATCTAGCATACCAAGCTCTTGGAGCTTTCTTCAACCCATACAAAGCTTTCCTTAACCTGCAAACCATATATTTGTTATCTGTCAAAGAAAATCCATTGGGTTGCTCAATGTAAACTTCTTCTTCAAGATCTCCATTCAAGAATGCACATTTAATATCCATTTGATATACTTAGTAGTTCTTGTGTGCTGCAAAAGCCAAGAATAATCAGACTGCCTCAATTCTAGCTATCGGTGCAAAGGTTTCATTATAATCAATTCCTTCTTTCTAAGAATATCCCTTACACATTAGTCTTTCTTTATTTCTGATTACCGTACCGTCTTCATTAAGTTTGTTTCTAAATACCCATTTTGTTTCAATTACATTTTTGTCTTTAGGCCAGGGAACTAATGTCCATGTGTTATTCTTTTTCAATTTGTTCTAATTCTTCTTCCATAGTTTTAATCTAGTGTTTATCTTCACATGCCTCATTAATTGATGATGGTTTAATTTGAGAAATAAGACATACCTCTTCATTTTCCATTCTTCCTCTTGTCATAACTCCTTGATACTTGCTCCCAATTATCTGATTTTCAGAGTGGTTCAATCTTACATACTGGGGTGTCTTCGTTTGATGTTGTTCCTCAGTTACAGTGGAATTTTTAGATGATACTGGTGTAACTAGATCTTCATTCTATACCGGTGGGTTCAATGTAGGTTCATTTGTCAGTATCTCTGTTGCCGGTTCAGAGTCTATATATCTTGAAGTTCCTCTAAACTGTTCATCAATTTTCACATTTATACTCTCAACAATTTTCTGCAATCTTTTGTTAAAACATCTATATGCCTTACTCTTAGATGAATAACCAAGAAATATTCCTTCATCATTTCTAGGATCAAATTTGTCAATATACTCATCTCTTCTAATATAGCATTTACTTCCAAATATTCAAAAATATTTAAGAGTAGGAATAATACCAAACCATAGTTCATGAGGGGTCTTACCAGTTTCACCTTTGATGTGAACTTTGTTGAATGTATAGACCGTTGTACTTACTACCTCTCTCCAATATACATGTGGTATATTTGCTTTTGATAACATACTTCTAGTTGCATCCAAGATAGTTGTGTTTTTCCTTTCTACAACTCCATTCTACTATGGTGTTTGGGGTGCTGATAACTCTCTTCTGATTCCATTTACTTCATAGAATGTATTAAATTCCTTAGATGTAAATTCACCTCCCTGATCTGATCTCAAACATTTGATTTTCTTGTCGGTTTCATTTTCTGCCATTGCGTTGAATAGTTTGAATTTCCCAAGTGCTTCTGATTTTTCTCTGAGAAAAGTAACCCAACACATTCTAGAATAGTCATCAATGATTAGCATGAAATATTTATCACCTTGTAAGTTTTAGTTCTAGCTGGACCACATAAATAAGTATGAATTAAGTCAAGAGCATTATTGGTTTTTTCTGGAATACTTTTAAAAGATTCTCTAACTTATTTTCCAAATTGACATTCCTTACATACCGGATTGTGAGGTTTAACAATCTTAGGTAAATCTCTAACTGCCTCAGTTGTACTGATTTTCACAATGCAATCAAAATTTACATGACAGAGTCTCTTATGCCATAGCCAACTTTCATCAATATGTGCAATCAGGCATGTCTTTTCACTGTTATTCAAATGAAAGATGTTACCTCTAGTTTGATTACCGGTTGCAATTTCCAAACCAGTCCTGTTCATAATTTTGCATTTCCCATTCTTGAATCGTAACTGAAATCCTTTTTCAACTAATTGACCAACACTCAAAAGAGTGTGCTTTAAACCTTCAACATAGTAAACATTGTCGGTATTATGCTTACCATCAGGAGATATAGTACCTTTTCCTTTGATCAAACAAGCTTTATCATCTCCAAATATTACTAGACCTCCATTATATTCCTGAAAGTTCAAGAATTTACCTTTATCACCAGTCATATGATGTGAACATCCTGAATCAATGATCCATTCATCCTTAACTTCAACTTTAGCTGTCAGGGCCTGCTCTACCGGTTGAACAGTAGGTGCCAATTGATCTTCTGTTATAGCAACAAAGACCCATCCATTTTTTGTCGGATCCTCATCAAAATCATCAGTGACTCCTTCATCAGCAAGATAACAAGATTTGTCTTTATTCTTCTTAAATCAATATCTTTGATATTCAGCGTTAGGCTTC
The DNA here is from genome assembly GCF_030272615.1 of Cryptomeria japonica. Taxonomy (NCBI): domain Eukaryota; kingdom Viridiplantae; phylum Streptophyta; class Pinopsida; order Cupressales; family Cupressaceae; genus Cryptomeria; species Cryptomeria japonica. The sequence continues at coordinate 650,163,007 of NC_081410.1, forward strand.
TATGTTCTTCTAGCTTCTTCTCTTAGTCTAGCATGTCTATCAGGGCATCTTGAAGCCATATGACCAATCTTATTACAATTAAAACATTTAAAGGGTTCTTTACCTTCATACTTACTTCCAACTGGACCTTTAGGCATTTTCCTTGCAAATAGTGCTTCATGTACTTCAAGTTCTTCATTTTCTCTCCTGCTTTCTTCAAGTTCTCTTGCATAAAAGGCTTTCCAATCAAATTTGTCAAATGATGGTGTAGATGATGTTGATGCCTTAAAAACTAAATCTATCTTTATAGTAGCAAGAGGACCAAATTCCTCAATTTCAAAAGATGAAAGTTTTCTAATCAATGTGTCCCTAGCTACCAATGTATTAGGCATTGTTCTTAACTCATTTATAGCAGTAACTTTAATTTTGTATGCCGGTGGAAATCCTCTTAAATTTTTTGAAACAATTTCATCTTCACTTAAGGTTCCTCCACAACATTTAATACCTAAAACAATTTCATTTACTCTTTCCATAAAAGCAGAAATCCTTTCATCTTCTTCCATTTTCAGATTTTCATACTTGACTCGGAAGCTTTCAAGTTTTGCAATTTTGATTGTGGAATCCCCTTCATTCAATGTTTCCAAATGGTCCCAAATAGCTTTAGCAGTAGATCTATCTGATAATCCCATGATTTTCTGATCTGATAATGCGCTCAAAAGTGCTTCTCTTGCTTTACAGTCATTTTCCTCATCTTTAGCCAAGTTAGGTGGATTAGGCTGATTCTGAGTAGGATAAGTATAGCCATTCTTTGTAACTTCCCAAATGTCCTTCCTAATGCAATTTATATGTGTCTCCATCCTGATCTTCCATATCCCATAGTTGGTTCCATCAAGTTTAGGACTATCCTTCCTGAAATAGTTAGAAGACATTGGATCTCCTCAAGCTGTTAAACTTCTGCAAAAAGAGGACTAAGCTCGAATACCAATTGTTAGGTCCCAGAGACAACTAAGAGGGGGAGGGGGGTGAATCAGTTGTCTAATAAATTTAAACCAAAAACAACCTATCCAAACTTAATGTTGGTAGACAGTTTATTAGTTAATTGCAATACCAGTAAAGATTAATGCATGAAACAGAAAGACAATAACATCCACAACACATAACACCAATATTTATATGTGGAAACCCTGTAAGGGGAGAAACCACGGTGGGAAACCTTACCCATAATTAGATGATACTACTGCAGATAGTATGTGTATACAAATGAGTTCTACACATGCAGAAAGGCCAAGCGCCTAGAGCTCACTTCTCAAACACAAATAAGAGTCACACTGACTACAATTGGATGGTTAAATCCAATAATAATGTACTGCTCAAAATAGAATCTTCATATGCTAGATGCATTACCAGTGTAGTTCTGATATGCCTTCACAAAAAACCTTCCTTCAACTTCAAATGATGTCAGTGTGTATAGCTCTGCTCATTCTCGCATATACCTTCTTATAATTCCTTTTCCCAATCGCATATCGATCTTACAAATAAGATCTTACATATATACCATAACCTAAGACCAATTTTAGTAGGTCGGCTCTAAAAGATATTACAATAAAAACAATTTACAAGTAAATCAATAACCAATGCAATAACTGATTCAACATGTCAGTTTAATGCATTTACAACATTGATAAATCATCTCCAAAGCATTTCATGCTAATCTGGAATAGATAAGCCTGCTGGTGCTTATTCTGGACCTATTTGCTGGTAACACCAAATATGCAAACTCGAATATACCAATGAAAAAATCTTCAAGAAAAAGTGTCCAAATGATGTCTTCAACATAACCAAGTGTTTTCCATGTCATTCCAAGTGCCAGTGAACATTATATCCTGTTGGTGAACCAGATACTGGTGACTGTGCATAAAGTTACTTGCTTGCCGATGAACATTTGCCAATTATCCAAAGTTCTAGAGTTGATAAGTGTTAATAGGTGTTGACATCAATGACAAAACCATATCAACATATCCAAAATACCAACACTGGAAATCTATATCATGTGCCCTAGGGCGCCCCACCTATATAAAAATGATCAACATAAATAAACCATGATCATGATCTCATTAACAAGTGTTTTTTTATGTATATAAATTGTTAAAACAATATAAATATTTACAAATCCAATCAGTATAAACACATATAATGAATAACTTACCAATGGACGATAATCATGCCCCCCTTCAATGTGACCATGTTGCCTACAATGTTTCTCAGTTGTTGTGATTAAAAGTCTTCTAGCCTTTAAGCCCTTACAATTTTTGCAGGGACAATAACATTTCCCATCACCTTTTATTTCCAAGCTTGACCACAATCTAGCAATTGTCTCCTTATTTTGTTCTCCGTTGATATTATCTGACATGATTTTTCTTCACAGACAAAAAAAATGAGCTATGGAAAATTCGGTCTATAACCTTCACAAACCAAGCAAAACGATGTCGCAAGTACAAGAAACACTGTCCGCACAATTTTTTATATTATTTACAGGACTAACCCTAACGGTTTTTTTTTTTTTTTAATTAACTTTTTCACTTTTTTGTTTTTCGTTGGAATTACGATGAACATCCATCGGAATTCCAACAATAGTTGGTTTCATCGGAATTCCGATGATAGTCAGACAAGATTTAAAAAAACAAACAAATTTGACACAAATTGCCTTGTAAGATCCGACAAAACAAAAAAAATCACATAGTTCATCTGAAATTTTCATCGAAAAATGCACCCAAATGAGTTAGTACAATAAATTGGGACATAGTTCTACCACAAGCAGGGTTTGTTTACAACAATTCAATAAACTAGAGTACAAGAAATACGTTATTTGAGATTGTGACTAGAGTACATCCTAGAAGAGTTGCAAAACTTAGAGACATCAATATGGATACTAAGAGGAGTGCAAAATCAAAAGAACTTGTAGGATACATGGAGATAGTGCATAAACAGGTTTGAAAATATTTGGAGGGTATGAACAGTAACTATAACTTGGAGCATGAAAATGAGAAGAGGAGACATAAGGAATTTGTTGTTGGAGACAAATTCATGATATATCTCAGGACGGAAATACTTATAGTATGCACATATAAAAGTTGAAGATGAGGAAGTATGGACCATGTAATATCCTAACGAAGTTTGCTTTCAAAAATTCATATGAAGCGGAGTTACTAGAAGCTTTGAGCATATCACCTATTTTCAATTTTGCAAACATCTATGAGTACCATGGAGAATAGTCAAATGGTGGTAGCAGTAAAGTTTCTTTGGAGGATAAATTACAACATCAACTACTAGAGTAGATTGAGTAGATTTTGGATAGCAGAATTGGAAGGAGCACCAGGAACAAGCAGTATCAGGAATATTTGGTGAAGTGGAAAGGCAGATTGATAGAAGATTCAACATGGATTTCTTAGGATGAGGTAGACCTCCTTGGTTTTCCTCTAGCCTCAATACTTTCTTTCTAATCATAGGTGTTTGATGCGCCTATGCATCCTTGGTTATCAATCAGTCTACATCAACCAAAGATATTTCCTTTGTTGCATTTCAGTTTTTAGCTGTATCAACACTTTCTCTATATTGTACTGAATATTTCTCTTCATTCCGTATCAATCTATATTCACACTCTAAATTTGGTCATCTACATCATATCTAGATATCCTTGATTTTCATTAAGTTATCACATCCAAAATTTGGATATTCAGTAGAAAGAGAGATTGTTGATAGTCATTAAGGATATTGAGAAGGTTGTTGAAGATTATGGATATAACTAAAAAAGGATGATAACTATCTTTATAACATTATTTTGTCATTGATGTCAAGAAATTGATTTTCTGGTTCAGTATGATGTTGCCATATCTTGAGAAGATTGATTTGAAGAGAATTAAGATGTCGATAAAAGACACAGAAAGAATGTGATAAGAAAGGGAAGAAATAAGTTATTCAATGGGCAACTATTATCGAGTTAGACAATGATGAGATCATGATGTTTAAATTGTTTTGATATCCTACATATGTTGTTGATTGTAAGGTTAATACTATACTATGTCACCGAGCAAAGAACCTAGTCGGTAAACCCTAAGGTTATCGATATCGGTTAATGAAGGCAGAATGTCTACTGAGTAAAGTTTAGTATTTACCGAGTTGCAACCAAGTTATGACAAAGTTCATTGGATGAATACAAACATTATTTAATGAAAGACAATGATGAGCTGGAGATGTATAAATGATTGGTATGTCGTGCATGAAGTTTGTTAAGAATCTATGGCAATGGATGTTCGGCAGGAAGATCTACAACGCAGATTGAACCGCAATAACCTTGTGCAAGTTCCAAGAAAGGAATGCAAGTCCCAAGGCAAGGTAAAACATTTTCAGATCAAAGAATACATTGAACCTAGTCAAGAATGAAGATCTAATAGCTAAGATTGATCATGGGAAATGTGATCAAGGAGATTAAGCGGTTAGCAAAATTTTTATAAATAAGGAATTGTTGATAAACAATGTATGCAGGCAAGTGTAAGCACAAGGATGCTACATAGTGATTACAAAGCACAGAAGCTTGAAGACCTGCTTGAATAACAGAGTAAGGAGCCCAGCAGAGGGACAAGACAAGTCCTATGACTAGATTATTTTGAGCAAATAAGAATCTGCTTTAGCATTTTAGATGTGAAGTTGCAGATATATTTTATTATTGTTATTTTGTAACTGATAGAAAATCTCTTAACCGGGTGGACTTAATAGTCTTATGTGTAAACCCTCTAGCAAGGTAACATTCTAAATGAGTGTTTGAATTCCTTTGACAAGGTCACTTCTAACAAAGTGAAGATCCTAACAGATCTGAGGGAAATCCCTTAACCGGGTCACATCTAGCAATGTGTTTGTAATCTTTAATAGGATTTGCTTTTAACCGAGCATAATCTAGAAGAGTATATTTCTTAGTGGGTCCAAAATCCCACAGTGGTTTTTCCCTATTCGGGTTTCCACGTTAAATCTGGTGTTATATGTGTTATGTTGATTATATGTTTATGAGTTTCCATGTTTAGCAGTTTTTGGTTATGTTGCTAAAGTATATGTTACCGAGGTTGAATCTGTTGATTTTATGGAAGATTAAGTTTGTATGATTCACCCCCCACCCCTCTCATCTTGTTAGCTATTGGCATCAGTACTTTACATTTAGTATCAAAACTTAATAGTTGGTATTAGAGCCTTGGACTCTAGAAGCAAAAGTTTAAAGGTACTTGAGGCAAAGATCCGAAGATGTATAAAAGGGATGCACCAAAGCTGAACAAGTCAAGTTTCTCCACATGGCAGAAAAGGATGAAATTGCATTTATTAGGAATTGGAGAATATGCAACATATTATCTGGAGAATGATTACATTGCACCGAGCACCAACCCAATGACTTTGGAAGAGATAAAGGCAAAGCAAGAACATATTCAAGCTATGATTGAAATAACATCAGCATTGACCAACTCAAAGTTTAATGACCTAGAAGGCTGTAATGATGCAAAAGCAATGTGGACCAAGCTCATATCTATATATGGCAGTGATGAACATGTTCAAAGAGAAAAAGTAGATAGTCTAAGAGGACAACTTGAATCCATGAGAATGAATGAAGGTGAGAACATAACCCAATATAGTACAAGGTTAAAGGAGACTGTCAATCAAATTAAAGAAGCAAGAGGAACTATTGAAGTAAAAGATGTAACAAGCAAGTTGTTGAGAACACTTCTACTTGCTTATGTCATTCAAGTCTCTGCAATCAATGAATTGAGGTTTGTACCTAAAATGCCAGTTTCTTTGGATGCTACTATTGGTAAGCTACATGCATTTGAGTTAAGTAATTTTGATAACAGTGGGTCTTCGGTAAATAAAGTAGAATCTACTTCCAGTTCTTTTCATATTGGTGAATCTGATGATTACAATGATAGAATGAGTAAGTACTCTGAAGAGAATCACAATGGAGCAAGTGAAAGATTTAGCAAGAATATGGAAGAAGTACACAAACTGTATGAGAAAATCAAGAAGCAAGAAGAGTTTGAAGCATTATTGGCCAGAAGGTTATCGAGAGGAAAAGGTAAGTATAAAGAAAAGCTACCTTTAAAATGTTTCAATTGTGATAAAATAGGACATATGGCTTCTAACTGTCCTGAAAAAGAATCTAGTGAAAAGAGAGAATACCGAGATAACAGGCAGAAAGACAACCAATACAGAGGACACCGAGACTTCAGAAGGAGAGACAGAAAGACATGCCTAGTAGCTGATGATGAATCCAACGATGACAAATCTGATGAAATAGATACAAAGGAAGTTGTTTATGTGGCTATTAAAGATGGATCTGATGAAGAAAGGTATGAAGAGAAAGCCCTAGTATCTCACATAAATAATAATGATTCTTGGATCATAGACAGTGGATGCTCACATCACATGATAGGTGATTAACACAAGTTTGTTAAATTAGAAGACTATGATGGAGGCTATGTAAGATTTGGTAATGATGCACCATGTCTGGTGAAAGGTGAAGGATCTATAACACTTCTGGAAAATGCTAAATGTGATGGTGTATACTGGGTTGAAGGTTTGAAATACAATTTGTTGAGTGTAGCACAACTAAACAATACAAGATATCGAATAGAATTTCAGAAAGGAATTGTCAAAGTTCATGACAAGCATGGAAAGTTAGCTGCTACCAGGACACAAACAAAAGGTAATACATTTCATCTTGACTCAACTCGGAACAAGTGTCTTCATGCTAAGATAGATGATACCTGGTTATGGCAGAAAAGGTTTTGTCATGTAAATTTTGATAATCTGATCAAAATAAGCAAGAAGCACCAAGTAAGAGGTCTACTGAGTCTGGAAAAATGAGAGAATGCTATGTGCCGAGGATGCCAGATGGGTAAGATGACAACATCAAGCTTTACAATTAAGTCCTACACTTCTAAAGGAATCTTAGATCTAGTACACACTAATCTTTGTGGTCCCATGAAAGTTCAAAGTTATTATGGTGATAAATATTTCATATTATTTGTGGATGATTACTCAAGGATGATGTTAGTTATGTTTTTAAAACAAAAATCAGAAGCTTTTCAAATGTTTAAATGGTACAAGGCAAGAGTTGAAAATGAAATAGGAAGACAACTGAAATATCTTAGATCTGATAGAGGAGGAGAGTTCACTTCTGATGAATTTAACTTATTCTACAATGATCATGGTATAAAAAGGCAAGTATCTACACCAAGAACACCTCAGCAAAATGGGATAGCCGAGAGAAGAAAGAGATCAGTTGTGGATTGTGCCAGAACCCTGATGATAGAAAAAAGGGTACGTCAAACATTTTGGAGAGAAGCAATCAGCATTGCAGTTTACACCCTGAACCAAGTTCAACTGAAGAAAGGAACTAGGAAGACACCATATGAGAACTGGTATGACAAGAAAACTAATGTAAGTTATTTTAAAATCTTTAGAAGTAGATGCTATGTTCACAAAGATGATAGAAATGGAAAGTTTGATTAGAAAAGTGAAGAAGGAACATTTCGTGGTTATTCTTCTAGAAGTAAAGCATTTAAATGTCTGATCAAATCATCTAACAAAATAGTAGAAAGTGTAAATGTGAAAATTGATGAATTTGCAGAAAGAAATTATGAAGGAAATTCCAAAGAACCAAAAGATTATGAAGAATTTGTTTATGTTCAACCGAGAAGCCCTACTGAGAAAGCTACTGAAGAAAATGAAGATAATGTCCAATTACTGAGTGATGAAGAAGATCATACAGAACCTACTGAGCCTATATTGGCCAAATATGTCAGAAGACATCATGCATCAAGTCATATTATTGGAGATAAGGATGATCCAGTGATGACAAGGAACAAACTGAGACAGAACACATGTCTGATATCTGAATTTGAATCGAGAATAGTAAAAGAGGCATTTGACAGTGAAGATTGGGTAAATGCTATGACAGAAGAGATTGATAAAATCAAGAAGAATGACACATGGACACTGATCCCAAGATCAAAGGACAAAAATGTAATCGATACTAAGTAGATTTTCAAAAACAAGCTAAATGAAAAAGGTGAGGTCATTCGCAACAAAGAAAGACTAGTTTGCAAAGGATATGCTCAACAAGAAGGAATATATTATGGTGGGACCTTTGCACCTGTGGCTAGACTTGAGGGAGTGAGAACATTGTTGGCATATGCTGCTTTCAAAAATTTCAAGGTATATCAAATGGATGTTAAATCTGCATTTTTAAATGGTATACTAGAAGAAGAAGTTTATATTGAATAGCCTGAAGGATTTGTTGAAGACAAGAGTAAAGATCAGGTATGTAAACTAAACAAAGCTTTATATGGTTTGAAACAAGCACCTAGAGCATGGTATGAGAGACTGCACTCTTATTTGATCAAAATTGGTTTTATAAGGACAAGTGAAAACATCAACATGTACATGAAGAGTGATGAGGACAATGGAATACTGATCTCAGCCATATTTGTTGATGATATTATTTTTTGTGGTAATGCACTCTAAGACAAAGCATATCTCTATAAAGTATCATTATCTCAGGGAAGAAGTTCAAGAGAAGAAAGTTGTGCTGGAATATATCAGTTTAAAGGAGCAAATTATAGACATCTTCACAAAGCCATTGCCAAGGGACACTTTTGAGTATCTCAGAAGCAAGTTAGGGGTCCTACCCCTATCTTCTACTCATTGACAGAGTTCAGTGAAAGCATCAATTCAATGAATCTACAGAATATTATGTGTGGATTGATGCTGATTTACACTTTAGGAGGTCACATAACGTTGTGTAGGAAATAGTGAATAGAGACAAGTTGCTCTGATCGAGACTGAGATGATACACAATAAGGAAAATCACTTCATAGAGGAAGAAATCATGATTTAGTTCTTTTACTTTTTGGCATTGTTGTCAAACGGGGAGAAGACTAAATGGTAAAATCCTAAATGAAGAAGATAATTGAAGACTAATGATAGGGGGAGAAGACTTTCAGAAGAAGTCTACAGCTCAAGGATAACAGGAGAAGTCTAACAACAATCTGAATCTGAATCAATTTGAATATCTTGTTGGTATTACCATTTAATTGTTGGTTTTGCCATCAATGCCAAAGGGGGAGATTGTTGGCATTTTCAATAGAAAGAGAGATTGTTGATATTCATTAAGGATATTGAGAAGGTTGTTGAAGATTATGGATATAACTGAAAAAGGATGATAACTATCTTTATAACATTATTTTGTCATTGATGTCAAGAAATTGGTTTTCTGATTCAGTATGATATTTCGATATCTTGAGAAGATTGATTTGAAGAGAATTAAGATGTCGGTAAAAGACACAGAAAGAATGTGATAAGAAAGGGAAGAAATAAGTTATTCAATGGGCAACTATTACCGAGTTAGACAATGATGAGATCATGATGTTTAGATTGTTTTGATATCCTACATATGTTGTTGATTGTAAGGTTAATACTATACTATGTCACCGAGCAAAGAACCTAGTCGGTAAACCCTAAGGTTATCGATATCAGTTAATGAAGGCAGAATGTCTACCGAGTAGAGTTTAGTATTTACCGAGTTGCAACCGAGTTATGATAGAGCGCATTAGATGAATACAAGCATTATTTAATGAAAGACAATGATGAGCTGGAGATGTATAAATGATTGGTATGCCACGCATGAAGTTTGTTAAGGATCTATGGCAATGGAAGATCGGCAGGAAGATCTACAACGCAAATTGAACTGCAATAACCTTGTGCAAGTTCCAAGAAAGGAATGCAAGTCCCAAGGCAAGGTAAAACGTTTTCAGATCGAAGGATACATTGAACCTAGTCAAGAATGAAGATCTGACGGCTAAGATTGATCATGGGAAATGTGATCAAGGAGATTAAGTGGTTAGCGAATTGTTTATAAATAAGGAATTGTTGATAAACAATGTATGCGGGCAAGTGTAAGCACAGGGATGCTACATAGTGATTACTGAGCACAAAAGCTTGAGGACCTGTTTGAATAATAGAGTAAGGAGCCTAGCAGAGGGACAAGATAAGTCCTATGACTAGATTGTTTTGAGCAAATAAGAATCTGCTTTAGCATTTTAGATGTGAAGTTGCAGATATATTTTATTACTGTTATTTTGTAAGTTTTAGAAAATCTCTTAACCGAGTGGACTTAACAGTCTTATGTGTAAACCCTCTAGCAAGGTAACATTGTAAATGAGTGTTTGAAATCCTTTGACAAGGTCACTTCTAACAAAATGAAGATCCTAATAGATCTGAGGGAAATCCCTTAACCGGGTCACATCTAGCAATGTGTTTGTAATCTTTAACAGGATTTGCTTTTAACCAAGCATACTCTAGAAGAGTATATTTCTTAGTGGGTCTGAAATCCCATAGTGGTTTTTCCCTCTTTGGGTTTCCACGTTAAATCTGGTGTTATATGTGTTATGTTGATTATATGTTTATGAGTTTCCATGTTTAGCAGTTTTTGGTTATGTTGCTGAAGTATATGTTACCGAGGTTGAATCTGTTGATTTTATGGAAGATTAAGTTTGTATGATTCACCCCCCCCTCTCATCTTGTTAGCTATTGGCATCAGTACTTTACATTTAGTATCAGAACTTAACAATCCAGATATCCTTGATTTGCATTAAGTTATCACATCCAAAATTTCATTCATTTGCTAGAACATTTTGTGTCTATGGTGATAATTCACTTGTGGACCCTTCCCGTGGTACATGTATCTAATTGGAACATCATTCAAGACATTTGGGACCTAGAGAAATCCTTTCTAAAGTTTTGCATTACATTTTTGTCCTACACATTACATCATCTCTTGTCTTGAGGTTGACTCACATGTTTCATTCTTCTTTGGGTTTTGAGACCTTGTGGTCGACACAAATTTTTTTGGAACTAAAGGAGCATATATAATAGCATTTGTAACCATTCTTAGACACATAAAAATATATAGAACATTGTTAGAATCAAAGTAGTTAGATAGATCTCTTTCTCTTGTATGTGGGACTGTGATCAGGCCAAAGCGCCCTATGTAAACTTATAATGCCTTGCGACAAGCCTATGAGCCCGTTGTAATTCCAGATACTAATGAATATTATGTAATTGATGTTTTCAATAATGAATATAATAATTTCCTTGTTTGAATAGCATTTGGTTGTGTTATTTTTGTTGTGTTGACTATATGTTGCATGGTTGGACACTTATATTCCAAACCTCCATCCGTGATTGCACCGCCATCTTGGATCCCCAATGAATGGTGTGAGATGAACCATGGTAATATTTTAAGATAACTTGGAATCCCCTTTGGAATTATATTCTTACTTAAAGAGATGTGGAATTGGATCCTTCATAAATTAAAAACAAACTTGTGAATTGCACTAACAAGTTCCTTTCCATGGCTAGTAGAATCCAAGTTGCCAATAATTCTTTTGGAAAGTCATTTTTGCATCTCTTCTTATTTTGTTCCTTCTAGAAATTTCTATAACTAGCAAACTTAGCTTATTTGAAACCTTCTTTGGGTTAAATGGGGTAATAAAAAATGTACGTTTGCTACTTCATGGATACATTGAATCCAACCTAAGGATAAAGGTTTAGACTGGGTATCATAGACCCCTACACTTAGGGTGTCTTCCTCACTACAAAATGGATTGTAAGAGCTTTGGATGGTGATGCACCTTGGAAAAATCTTGTGCGACATTGCATTAAAAATGCCACTCTTGGATGTTCTTGGGATTTTGTTAGTTGGAAGGATAACATTCTTCTTGCTCCATATTTTGAGACTCATGGATCTACCTCCTTCAACTCCATTTGGAGAACATGGAAAACTACTTTACAAAAATTAACTTGGTATGATCAAAGCTTAAGCCATGGTTTGAGTTTTACTTCTTCCTCAATTTGGTGGAACTGTCTCATCTAATTAGATAATAGCCCTCTTGCTCTATTAAAAATCTCAAAGGTAGACATCTATTAAAAAATAGGATTCAAATTTTTTGAGACTTATGGGACCCTCTACCCTTTAATTGGAAAACATGGCAACAACTCAAATCTAAGTTCAATCTTTCCTTAACCTATTAGATCTTATATCTAAAAAATTCAGCAGTTGGTTAAACCTGAGTTGATTCACATCCTATCAATACCATGTCATGATAACTTTATCAAAGATTGAAAATGGACCAATAAAAAAAAAATAATAATTTTTTTCTCTCATGTATGTGTATAAACAACACCTCCCTTCTATTAGGAAAGTAGAATGCAAAAATGCCTTCCACGGTGTCAAATTCAAAGGGGAGAGTAGTAGAGGTTACTTTTAATTATGAGATTATAGTCACTAAGATGTACATAAAAAAGATAACAAACAAACAGAAGATTCATACATGCACAGAGAGAACACATAATTTACATGGGAAAACCCTTATGGGTAAAAAACCCACCACCAAAGCCAATCTCTTGAATTATAGTAAAACATCTATTACATACAAGATACAAATTTAGCTCTCAGGTATATAATGCATAGTCTCTATTCTAGTAGCATTCAACCTACAGATGAAATCAACCCACACATGCAACAAGCACAATGTTCTTCAATTTGGCACCCAACACCAATCACACAAACCAACCTCTAATTGTTGCCCTCAGCATCCAACCACTGAAATCAATCATTGTCAACTTTTGGTATGCAAGGCAAACATTTGATCCTACAGACTTTAGTTATAGACATTTTTGTAACAAGTCATACAGACCTTTTTCATTGAACACTACCCCCTCAATTGACCGATTTCACTCTCTATTTTTTCATGGATAGGAAAATTGTTCAAATTTAGTTCAATTCATTTCCCAGATGATCAACTATCAATCAACCTAGTCACTGAATAGTTATTGCACATTTAGCACAAAGATCCAATGGCTTCTGAACACATCAAACTATCAGCAGAGTCAACAGACATCAAACTCATGTTATCGACATGAGTCTGATATCTCAAACTGACATGTTAAACAATTGCTTAGTCTTCCTTCTACCTCCTTACTGGTGTGAGTCCCTCTGATGATCAATAGGATGATCCCATCGACATGACAACAACTATAAGATGAAGATCCAATAATTCACATCGAAGAGAAAAATTACTTTGATGTCTTCAATCAACCAACAATAGCGTATCAACAACAGTCTCACCGATGAGAAACACGTCCAAGTCCATCGGTAAGATCTATACAGTCAGAAAGACATTCTTCAAGTCACCCCATAGACCAAAGTTACCCTGATGTTGTTTCATATTAGCAAGACTCACCCCGATAAGATCATCCACACCATTAGTCAGAGATGCTCTATCGATGAAGCACACATTGCTATCTTGAGTCACCCCTATGACGGTTCACAGATACTCATTAGCTAGAGTTTGACTGATATGATCATAGATAAAGCTTCCACGAGTATATCCTAGATTGGCTAGAGTCTCGCCGATCACATAGACTACAGATAGTTCAGGATCTCTACACAGGTTGGCTAAAGTCACACTGGTGGATAGTAGCCATACTCCATAAACTCATCGACAAGACTCACTCTGATAAGACTATTCAGACCCATCATCAGTTAGACATGCTTAGTTGATAAGACACATACCAATAGCCTGAGTCAGCCCGATAGTAAACTTTGTTTAACCATCGACCAAAGTCATGTCGATCAGGTCATCAAAAGGGACTTCTCCAGCACTGCTCAGATCAGCCGGACACCTTAGGGGTCTCACTGATATTGCTCTCTTAAAGGTTTAGGTCAATAAGATTGAGGCACATTTTTCTAACAATCTCCCACTTGATGAAGATCTTACTGGCACCTCCAGAATGCCCAAAAACTACTAAGACTAAACATCATCTAGAATAACAGCCAAGATAATTGCTCCCATCCAATTGACAAAACCAAGTGATTAGAAATAACACCCAAAACAAGTGTTAGCAATCCAATCTCACATACCACAGAGGTATCCATCATTAGTAAACTTATACCAACTACAATAATAAACCCATAACCAAAAATCACAAGCTTCATGTGTGAACTAGTCGATGAAGACCAACCTACTAGAAACTCCCACTACATGGGTAATGCCTGATTTGAAAAGAATCAAAGAAATGTACAAAGTCTACCAATAATAATACATAGAAGTATCCATGTAGTATCTACTCAACCCAACAATAAGAATAACAACTCTAGTTGAAGTCTCAACCCGAAGTTTGGACATTCATTTGGTAAAGTCATTATTTTCATAGCTAGTGTTCATTTGATTGTCAACCTAGGGACGTAATACTTGAAATGGGTTCGCACTATATATGCACTAAGTTCCTGCGACAACTATTTTGCATTACTGCAGCAACTAACATTATGCGGAAAAGATAATCAAGAATTGAAACTGTAAAAAAACTACAGGAAAACTTCTACATAAACTCATAAAAGAAATACCGGATAAATTCAATGCTGATAAACAAAAATTACTTTGTTCTGGCTTGGCTGTAGGAACAATCAGTGGATCTGTTTCTAGTGGCTATAGGAACAGTCAATGCAAGAACATCTACTATAGCTAAGGAAAGAAAACTAATCTTAACAAATGTGTAGAAACACTCACCAAGTGGGCCCCCTTGGATGAGTGATACCAGGCTTCCCGAAAACAACTCTAAAAGCTCATAATAACATAATTGTATTCATCGTTCTTTGAAAGTCATTGCATGATTCCATATGAAAAGAAACTTAAAAATTCTTATCAAAAATCCTCTGCTCTATTCTTCTCTCTTTCTATCTGTCTAACCTCTGAGAAGAAGAAGAGCCTATTATTAAAAATAAATCATCTACAATAGACAACACAAATCATGTCGAAAAGAGGAGGCAGATGATTGACCGAGAAAGGAGATAGCTAGAGTTATGCTGCAAGAAATGTGGATCTAAAGCAAACAACAATCATAACATATTGTGGCAGTATTTACAACTTCAATGTCCACTTAAGTTAGACATTGGTAGTATCGCTTGATTGCTCCTCTTATGCCGTCCCTTATGCTTTCTCAACTTTTCTACAGTTTGATCTTTAGTCATCTCTTGAGTATCCTTTCCTTCAACTGGCATGATAGGCGAACATCCACCGCAACATCATTTATTCCCTGCATAAAAGAAATAATATACAAGAACATACATACGCATTTTATTTAATCAAGATATCTATTAATTTCACATATGATATTTCCCTAAATAATCCACATGGCAACATGAATAAATCACATGGCTACATGAATAAATGGCATGGCTGTAGGAATAAACTAGCAAAGATAAAACATGATTTAATAGGTTCAGGATTAACATATGGAATACATATAGTAAACTTCCAATACATCACTACTACTATGCAAACCAAAAGATGACAAAAAATCAAGAGTTCTGAGGATAGAAATATGACAATTTTTCAACTCATCATGCCCCCCAAATTTAAGAGCTTGTTGATCCTACAACAAAAGGAAAATTTCTGACTCTTGCACTAGTTCTTATATCACCAATGGTTCCTTGACCTATTCCTCCTGAAGCTAAATTCTAGTAAAATCCTTTCATATTTTCTAGACTGGACCATCTGGCTGATTCTTCCGTAACTGCATCATAGGGCTGATCCATAGGCTTACATCCCAATTGTGGCCACATAAGAATAGGAGGTTGAAAAATCAGCGGTAACTAGTTATTGGCCTTCTCTCTACCTAGTTGTATATATTTGGGGGCTCTTTGCATAGTTGTTTGAAAATTTTGCTGTGAATGAGGTTCTCCTTGCTTCAATTTTTTTGGTAAGTTATTCCAACGTTGAGTTAACCCATCTATTGTAGTTGCACTGTCAATCTAAACTAAATGCTCATATGCCTGGTATATTTCCTCTCTCATTGGAAGAACTAATTTCCTAACATCATCTCTTACCAGTAATTTCTGCCATTCATAATAAAGAGCTCTTGGTTCTTTTTCTTCTTTCCTTAATGGCAATGGATAGTCAAATTCAAAGTCTTTGTATGCTTTGTCTTATGCCCCCATACTGATCTCATTTTGAATCCATGACATTAAAGCTTTTATATGGATATCTCCAATATATAACAAAGGATTCCACTCACTATTTGAGGGTACAACATAGTTATGTAGATAAAATTCACATAGCAAATTCTTCACAGTTGTTGGAGAAGTCTGGTAAGCATAATAAAATTCCTTAGGGGTTTCTAAAGAGGGGCTAAGATCCCTGATAATGCGGATCAATTTGAAATTTAAATACCACTCCTTTAAATGCAAAGCATAAACCCTTGGAGGTGACCTACATTGCATCATTTCAAGGACCATACTAGTGATTGTTTCAACCTTAGCTTCTAATTCCTCAATTTTGTTATCCCTCTTTTCAATTTCTCTTTGTTGTTTATCAATAACCCCTTGCAATCTAGCCCTCTATTTCCTATTGTCTATAAAATGTTAAAGCAATAGATAAACTACTTAGGGATGATGGAGGTCTAATAGGTGTTACCTTAGGCTATGAAATCTCTTCAATAAGTTCCTCAAGCTTCTATGGAATTTCTCCAATAGTTTCCTCAAGCTGCTGTGGAATTTCTCCAATAGTTTCCTCAAGTTGCTGTGGAATCTCTCCAATAGTTTCCTCAAGCTGTTGTGGAATTTCTCCAACAGTTTCCTCAAGCTACTGTAACAAAAGCAAGATTTTACAGTCAATCTTCGTCACCTTCTTCCTGGATTTCAACATCTACCGAGCTCTCTTCTTCTGATGTTTCCACTGCAATAACCTCTATCGGATCACCTATTGGATGAGCCTTCTGGGTCCTAATTCGTGTTCTTCTCACATAAACCTTCAGAGTGGCTGCAAGACTAGTTTCTACCTGTGGCTCTGTTGTAGGAGTTTTTCTTTTTGACCTACGCCTCTTGGCTGCAGGAGAAATTTGAGTTGCATGCGGATGAACCATAAGTTCTTCATCTGTTTCATTTATTTCCAATTCCTTCCCTTTTCTCTTAGCAATTGGTGAATCTCATTGAAGAGAAGTGGAGCATTGCTCCACATTTGCCTCAACCGTCTCTTCTTCCTCAATAACTGTAGCTCCTTCGGCAACAAGTAAATCATCCCCTACAACAACTATCAGAGAAGAGGGTTCTGCAATATTTTCTTCTTCAACTGGTGGATCCTCTGCAAAAGGAGCATCTTTAACAGGAGCATCTTCAACCCTAAACTGCAATATATCCTCAAGTACCCCCCATTCCATCTTTGAAACATCTCTAAGAGAACATTTTATAAGCAATTTAACCAAACCATGATGGTTGACGAAACGATTTCCATTCTTTTGCGTTTCTTTAGCACTTGTAGAAATGAGGTGGTATAGAACATTAGGGTCATTCATCCTCCGGCCATGCCGTAAATGACTAAGTAATTTAAAATGTGGTGAATGTAGATTTGAGTATCTCCCTTTGTAAGTAATATATTTCATGACATACAAAGCTACCTAAGCCCACTTTGTTGGTAGGGAAACCCTCCTAGTTCCTTGTTTGTCCACTGTTAGAGGTCCATCTGTGGGAAGTGTAAACTTTGTCCTGGCGCTCCTTGCATCTTTTGATTCTGGAAACAATTCTCCTTCCTGCGACAACCCTATTACTTCAGCTATCCATTGCTCTATAGCAATTACCCTTAAGCCTTTAATCATAGCTTCTCCTTCATTGAAGGAATCCATAAACTCTGCAACAATTTCTTCATTAAAATCTCTTATTTTCAAAAAGTAATCAATCCAGCCATGGTGTCTAAAATAATGTTCACAAAGAGAATCCCATAGCAACGCATCATGGACTATTGGTTCATGGCAAATTGGATCTCCACCCATTTCTTACACTATTAGTAGAGAACACTTTGTAGCTAAGAAACGGAGAACCAAAATATCCAACAGACTTGCAAAATTGAAAATTCCATACATATTCCAAATTAGCGGCAGAATTTATTACTTCCTTGCATGAAAGAATATCTTGTTAAAACAATGATGGCAAGCAATCAATTCTAAGTACTGAAAACGATGAATAATTACTAACTTTGGGAACTGAACCATAAAACACCCCCCCAAATTAACTTAGCACATGTCCACACAAGCTGATGAGATTTAGGAGTGTACACGGATTTAGGAAGGCAATAATCATAATGAAATAGTAAATGTGTAATTGAAATAAAGTACCATATGTACATACCTACAATCATACGAAAATGATGGCGAAATGACAGATAAGAAAGTGGGATGGAATGACGTGAATGGAATGACATGGATGGAATTTTATTTATGCAAGAAAATATTCCCATAAGACATGGAAATATTTATGATGAAGCGACAAGCATGGTCACTGTAGTGGCCGCAGGAACCTTACCTTTATTACTTTGCTCAATTGCAATAGGAAGCTGATCAGTTGTTGCAGGAACCTTATCAGTTACTGCAGGAACCTTTGTTTCATCTAGTTGGGCAACATGTTGTAGGAACTCCTCTTTAATGGTCGGCTTATGATATAGACGCAATTGATGACCATTCACCAAAAGCTTAAACCGAACAGGGTCAAATGTGGTCAAATGAACAACTCCATTATTGAAAACTTCTTCTATCTCATATGGACCTAACCATTTGGTTTGCAGCTTCCCCATAGTATCTTTATATCTAGAGTCATACAATAGTGCCCAATCACCAGCTTTGAACTTCTTCTCTTTGATATATTTATCATGCCACTTTGCTCTCTGATTTTGGATCAGTTTTGTCTGCTCGACAACTATTTTCCTCCATTCATATAGAGCATTCAATTATTGAATACATTCCTTTTGTGCTTTAGATAGTGTTATAATTAATTGCAAAGCTATCCTAAGAGTTTTATGCTCAAATTCAATAGGCATCATTGCTACTTTTCCATAAAACATCTCAAAAGGTGTAAAACCAATTGGTGTTTTCCAAGTTGTTCTGTATGCCCAAATTGCTTCTGAAAGCCTATGAGACCAATCTTTTTAATGAACAAATACTGTTTTAGTAAGAATAGCCTCAAGCTCCCTATTTGTAACCTCTACCTGTCCATTAGCTTGTGGATGATATGGAGTAGATTTCTTATTCCTTATATTGTATTCATTTACCAAACTTGCAATCAATGTTGAAGTAAATTGTGGGCCCTGGTCTGATACAATTTCTCTTGGTAATCCATATCTTGTAAATATCTCCTCATAAAGAAACTCAACCACCTTATTATCTCTTGCATGTGTTATGGCACTCGCTTCCACCCATTTTGTTACATAATCTGTACATACCAAAATGTAGGATTTTCCATTAGAAGGTGGATCAATTGGGCCAACAAAATCTAATCCCCATTTATCAAATGGTGCAACTAATATTTGTGGATATAATGGCATCTCATCAGATTTAGTAGGTCCTCCCGTACACTGGCCTCTGTCACATTTTCTTGTATGTTGCATCCTTGTGTAATGTGGGCCAATAGTATCCTATATTTAGTATTTTGAGTGATGTTCTTTTGGCAGCGAAATGTTCTCCACATGGCTCATCATGACATGCATGCAGGATATCATATGTTTCATCTTCCCTTACACATCTTCTCATGACTTGGTTAGGCCCAGTATAAAACAAACAATCAGCAATCCATGAGAAATTAAAACTTTTTTCTACTAACAACATTCTTTCCTTGGGAGAGAAATGAATTGGCATTTTAGCAGCAGCTAAATAGCTGGCAATATCAGCATACCAGGGAGTGTGAGCTTGTATAAGGAATAAATGTTCATCTGGAAAAGCATCATCTATTACTATAGAATCTTCTTGTAACTGAAGTCTTGAAAGATAATCTGCAACCACATTAGACTTCCTTGGTTTATCAACAACTGTGATATCAAATTCCTACATCAATAATAACCAGCGAGCTAATCTACTAGTAATTGAAGGCTTATTCATATATCTGATTGCAGTATGATCTGTATGCACAGATATGGGATATCTTGTGATATAGTGCCTGAATTTGTTGAGTGCATATATAACAACTAACATTTCCTTTTCAGTGACTATGTAATTCAACTCAGGTCCATGTAAGTTCTTCCTAATATAATATATTTCACTTTCCAAGTTGTCAATCTTCTATCCTAATAGTGCCCCTATTGCATAATCAGATGCATCTGTATGAATTTGAAATGGTAAAGACCAATTTGGACCTCTAAGAATTGGTGCTTGGGTCAAGGCATGCTTAAGCTTTAAGAAAACTTCATTGCATGCAGAGGTCCATTTAAATTCAATATCCTTGGTAAGTAGTGAATATAAGGGACTTGCAATTTTGTTGAAATCTTTGATAAACCTTCTATAGTATCCAACATGACCAAGGAAACTTCTTACATCTTTTTGCTTCACTAGAGCATTAATATGTTGAATGACTTCAATTTTTGCTAGGTCCACCTGTATACCTTTTATAGAGATATGATGACCAAGGACTATTCCAATCTGCATCATGATGAAGCATTTCTCACTATTTAATGACAGACTATAGTCCTCACATCACTACAAAACATTTTTTAGGTTCTCCAATGCTTGTTCAAATTTAGAACCATAAGTTGTAAAGTCATCCATATAGATTTCCATGATGTCTTGAGAAATATCAGAAAAGATACTGATCACTGCCCTTTGAAAAGTGGTTGGAGCATTACACAACCCAAAAGGAAGAACAAAATATACATATGTGCTTAAGGACAAGTAAATGTTGTCTTTTCTTGATCCTCCGAGGCTATCTGAATCTGATTGTAACCACTGAATCCATCAAGAAATGAAAAATATCTTTTACCAGCCAAAGAATCCAATACCTGATCCACAAATGGTAATGGAAAATGATCTTTTCTTGTTGCTAAGTTCAAGGCTCTATAATTAACACATACCCTCCATTTTCCTCTTTTATTAGGGACTATTACCAAAGGTGATACCCATTGGCTATCAGAGATAGGATAGATAAACCCGACCTTTAACAATTTCTACAACTCTTCTTTAACTATTTCTTTTAATACAGGATTGATTCTTCTTTATGGCTGTCTAAGTGGGCAACATTCTTCTTTTATATAGATATGGTGGGTACAAACTGTTGGATCTATTCCATGCATATCCTTGTAATCCCATGCAAAAGCATCTTTATGACATTTCACCAAGTCTACAAGGGCCCTTTTTTGAGTATCTGAAAGATCTCTATTGATATTCAAACATTTATTCAAATCAACTTCTATCTTGGTACTAAGATCAATCTAGGACATATCAGAAAAATGAGAAGTACAGACTTCCTGGGGCAACAGGGTATGCAATACATCAGTGGCTGCAGGAAAGTCTAAACCTGCAATATTCGGTACCAACTCTTGCAATTGTTTTTCTTGTATCAACTTATTTATCAGAATTTTATAAAGAATTGAATCTTCATCATGTAATTGCACGAATGACCCTTGGTTAATCATCATAAGGTGATTAATAGAGTCAACTTCCTCAAATTCTTCTCCCAAAATAGGCCAAATGACTTGTTGTTGATCACACTGGGGTTGTGTAGGAGAATACAAAGCTAATATTTTTGTAGAGTTCCCATCTAAAATAGTCATATCCCCTGATCTACATTCAATATATATATCAGTAGTGGCAAGCCAAGGTCTTCCCAAAATCACCGGATATCCTCCTAGTATTGCCTTTGGAGATAGAATCATAAAGTCTACAGGGTATTCCCAGGAATCCAAAATAACCATCACATCTTCAATCATTCCATCAGGTCTCACTGTAGAGCTATCGACAAGTTGTAGAACTATGGGTGTAGGCCTTAGACTATTGATTTCAAGCTGTTTCATTACTTCTCTTGTCATCACATTAATGGCTGCCCCTAAATCAATTAAATCATTTCTGATCTGGCTGTCATTAATGACTATACTTACAACAGGACTACCTAGATCAGAATATTTTGGAATTGCATTCTTGCCTAACATAATATCTGCCAGCTGACCCATAACATGCACTATTTGCGGATCCTTCTTCTTCTTGCCAGGCTTTTTTACACATGCTTCTCTCAGTGCCTTACTATATATAGGAACATCTTTTATTGCTTGCAACAATGGAATTTTAACACAAACATGTTTGAGTTGATCTATAATATCAAAACCTTGCTCTTGTTCTATGAGAACTTCCTTTTCTTGCAATCTCTGGGGAAATGGTGGTTATATTTGCTTCTGATGTATTGTATCTATTGGATTAGAGATTTCTTGTTCTTCTTGTACCTCAATGATAACTATAGGAGATGGATTAGGCAGAGTTGTCCCAGATCGGAGGTGAATATCACTTAGGGATAGAGAATAGGTTGGGTATTGATTAAGATCAGCTCAATAAGCTTGTTGTGGTTGCTGAGATTTAATATTAGGATTTGGCATTGGTTGAGTGGGCAACTGTGCTAGTTTAGGTGGGACAATAGTGGCTGTAGGAGGAGGCATTATTGTAGGCAGTTATGGCTACTAACTCGGCTATTGATAACCAGAAGATTGGGCAGTCCATGGCTGACCCCCCCTCCATTGAGGACTAGGTTGCCAATTCTGTTGAAACTGAATTCCTTGTCCCTGAGGTGAATACCAATTCTCTTGTTGCTTCTGTCACTGTGGCATTTGATTAGTAAAATGTTGCCCTTTGCCTTGAGAACCATACCAGTTTTTATAGTTACCAAAATTTTGAGCATATGGTGATTGCCATTGGTTATTTGGTACATAAGAATTTCCACTATAACCAGAAAAAGAAAGTGAATCCAGAGGCATACCTTGTCTTTGGAAATTTGGCCTCCTTTGAGAAACATAGAAAACTTGCTCATCCTCACCTTGTATTGGCTTGAAGTTAGGAAACTCAACATTTGCAATCATTTTACATCTGCAATATTTATTTCACTATCTACAATGAGGGCGAAATTCTACAAGAAATGCATCAGCCTCTTCATGCTTCTTCTTAAATGAAAGTGTATCTAACTGAGTAGCCATATTATTTATTATGTCCTCCTTAATGTCCTTCAATAAATGGCTAAGTTCCATTCTAGAAACTCCAGTACCAAATGCTAATGAAGATACTCCTGGCTTGAAATGCATGTTCTTTTTAGAAGCAGATCTGGAATTCTTCTAAAAAATCTATCCTATTTCAACCCAAGTGGACTGTGTAATGTCACCTCCTCCCATAAGATCCAAAGAATCAGTGCATTCATCACTAGTTCCCCTCAAAAATATCAACTTGAGGGAATCTTCATTCAGAGTACTATGTTTGGAGTTTTTGACACTAAACAGAAACCTCTCCAGATATTCTTCAAGACTCTCATCTTCTTTTTCTGTCATCCTAAAGATATCATCCCCATGACGATCAGTGCCTCTACAATACTCTTTATATTTTGCAAGAAACAATTGTTTCATCTCATCCCATGTATTGATTGTGCTACTACATAATCTCATAAACCATCTTAAAGATGATTTCTTCAAGGTGGCAGAAAATGTTTTGAGTCTATGGGCATATGTAGTATAGTCAAAACTCCTACAGGGAACATCAAACTCAAACAAAAATGTGTCTGGATCCTCTGTCATCAATCCATAGAATTTAGGGAGGGAAGAAGCTGGAATGTTCTTGAGATTAGCATTATCATGCTAATCAAATATGGGGAACTCAAACGTTGGGTCCAAAGGTGGTGGTGGATTATTTCCACAAGGAGGTGGGTTTCCTTGCATTGGACTTGTGGGGGTAGTTACTATATGAAATTCTTCTTCTTGAGGTCCAAAGAGGAACTGAAGACTACCTTCTGGAAATTCAGATTCAGGATGGTTCAACTTTTCTGGGGTTTGATAAAGTTCAGCAAAAGGGTTTATATCTGAGGAATTATTTTCTGCATGATTAGGATGATTGGGCAAAAATCTACCTAGAACATCTCTTCTTCGCCTATACATGCAGATTCATGAAATTTTTTGAACAATCACGTATGCTAGAAAAACAATTAACTGAAAACTGAAAAGATAATAACCATAACAGGTTCTTAGTTTGACACCATCCTTGACAACGACACCAAAAATGATCAACCCAACAATAAGAATAATAACTCTAGTTGAAGTCTCAACCGAAGTTTGGACATTCATTTGGTAAAGTCACTATTTTCATAGCTAGTGTTCATTTGATTGTCAACCCAGGGACGTAATACTTGAAATGGTTCTGCACTATATATGCACTAAGTTCCTATGACAGCTATTCTGCATTACTGCAACAACTAACATTATGCGGAAAAGATAATCAAGAATTGAAACTATAGAAAGGCTCGGGAAAACTTCTGCATAACCTCATAAAAGCAATACCAGATAAATTCAATGCTAATAAATAGAAATGACTCTGTTTTGTCTTGGCTGTAGGAACAGTCAGTGGATCTGTTTCCAGTGGCTGTAGGAATAGTCAATGCAAGAACATCTACTGCAGCTAAGGAAAGAAAACTAATCTTAACAAATGCGCAGGAACACTCACCAAGTGGGCCCCCTTGGATTAGTGATACCAGGCTTCCCAAAAACAACTCTAAAAGCTCAGAATAACATAATTTTATTCATCATTCTTTGAAAGTCATTACATGATTCCATTTGAAAAGAAACTTAAAAATGCTTATCAGAAATCCTCTACTCTATTCTTCTCTCTTTCTATTTGTCTAACCTCTGAGAAGAAGAAGAGCCTATTATTAAAAATAAATCATCTACAATAGACAACACAAATCACGTCGAAAAGAGAAGGCAGATGATTGACCGAGAAAGGAGATAGCTAGAGTTATGCTGCAGGAAACATGGATCTATACTGAACCACAGTCATAACATACTGTGGCGGTATTTACAACTTCAATGTCCACTTAAGTTAGACATTGGTAGTATCACTTGATTGCTCCTCTTATGTCATCCCTTACGCTTGCTCATCTTTTCTACAGTTTGATCTTCAGTCATCTCTTGAGTATCCTTTCTTTCAACTAGCATGATAGGCGAACATCCACCACAACATCATTTATTCCCTGCATAAAAGAAATAACATACAAGAACATACATACACATTTTATTTAATCAAGAGATCTATTAATTTCACATATGATATTGCCCTAAATAATCTGCATGGCAATAGGAATAAATCACATGGTTGCAAGAATAAATGGCATGGCTGCAGGAATAAACTGAGAAAGATAAAACATGATTTAATAGGTTCAGGATTAACATATGGAATACATATAGTAAACTTCCAATAGGGCAAGTGCAAGGTAATGAGTCACAAATTCATGGAAGTCCGTGCATTGGAAAACGCGCTCTTATAAACGGGGGCCCGTTTGTGCTTCGGGCTCCCGAGCCGAAAGGTAACGGGGGTCCGAAGAAAAAAAAACAGGCCCCCGTTTTGTTCTAAAACGGGGGCCCGCTTTTAAACAAAACGAGGGCCCGTTTTTTAGAAACGGGGGCCCGTTTTTAAAAACGGGGGCCCGTTTTTAGAAACGGGCCCCCGTTTTGTTTAAAAGCGGGCCCCCGTTTCTAAATGGCATTTTTCTCTTTTTTTCGACAAGCCACCCTTGTTTGAAAACGGGGGCCCGTTTTGTGGAAGTTGATTCCACAACCCGCTAATTGGCTCGGGATTAGGCCTGGGATAAGCCTGGGATGGCCACACCTGAGACATGGACCTGCAAATTCAAATCTCCATGAATGAAAGCACAAATATGAACTTTAGAAATAGTTTACGCGCCTCTAATCAGAGAATTTTTATACGAAATTAAAACCCATTTCAGATTATACTGTCTAGATTCTAAATATGTAAATTTATTTAAAAATTGATTATTTTAACTATTTTTCATTTAATTTATACTAAATTGGGTCCATAAATTTGAAATATTAACTAATTTTGTTAATTTAATAACTTTTTTATTTTAAAGAATTTTGGAAAAAAAATTATATGTCATCAATCTACACAAAATTCTTTTGTATTTGAAAAAAAAAAAATCAAAAAATGTTAAGTTTACATCAAATTATGTGGGTCGTACACGTCAAATTTTTAAAACGATATTTACAGCCATTAAAAAATTAATTAAAAAAAAAATATTAGAAAAAAAAATACAAAAAAATATGCTCATCAATCTTCAGTGTGTTACAAACCATTTCCCAAAATGGTTTGAGAAAATAATTTTAATTTTGTCAAAAAGTGTGGGTCGTACACATGCTTGGTATGGTCCTGAAACAGGCATTTTTAAAACATAGTTTTTAGAACTCCATTTAAAAAGTTATTTTTTATTATGTGGGTATTAAAATAAATTATATATTTGGAAAGTACACTCAGAGGGCTATCTTTTATATTACTGACTTTTTTCAAGATTCAATCTCTAAGTGTTTCAAAATTTAAGCTCAAATGAGACAAAATCTGAAAATCAGGGAAAACACTTCCACTTTTTGGCCAAAAAGTGGACTCATCTTCTTGCACTGACCCAATACATCACTACTACTATGCAAACCAAAAGATGACAAAAACTCAAGAGTTTTGAGGATAGAAATATGAGAATGTCTCAACTCATCAGTATCAAGGACCATCCACAAAGATAAGCACAACCTACAAACAACACTGCTGCAAAAAGCCACAAACATGTAGCATGTCCTTCTACATACACCTCTAAGTGTCAGCTGTGACAAGTAAGATTTTCTTTACAACCCCAAAATAAGATCAACTTACTCCATATCCCATTTCGGGAAATTAGCCCACTACCATCCCCTATGGTAAGGAGATTAACATGCTATCCATCTCTCAACAATGAATCCTCTAGGAAGTATCCCATCTTTAGGTCACGATCCTTGAGAATGAAATAAAAACATAAAGCACTTGAGAGACAATGGACAACACCTCCCAAATGATAAACTATCGAGTAGACCAAGATTGGGTAATGAGAATGCCCCTCCAAGATCTCCAAGCTATTATGACTCATCCAAGAGAAATCTCCTCATTGATCTCTGTTGAATTCGCATTCAACCAAGATGTAGGCTCCTTGTACTTCTAGCTAAAATCCCATCAAGAGTAACCATCTTAGTAAACATCTCTCATTTCAAGAGAACTTTAGCCTTATCTAAGTCTCTTTATCTCCATGAGTACCAACAATTCATCATAACATGCCAAAACTTCAAATGCATCTGTACATTACCATGAAGTTCTCAAACATATGACCAATTCTCCCAACACAAAGAGAACTCACCAAACCACTATCAAATCTCTAATCTGTAGAATCAGGAATGCATCATGACATCATGGTGCAAGAGAACCTAAGACTTAGGCTTATAGGTTTTTCTCAATTTTGGCTGGTACTGACCTTAGCCAAGTCAGGTACTCAATAAGGACTCCAGGAGGGTCCAAGAGTGAGTGTGATGAGTAAAATGTATTCCTAGATTGAGTTAGTTCTTCTTAGGTTTGCATTTTGTGCATAAGTAGTGGTTTGAGTAGGAAATTGACCTTCTTGATGGTCAAAAGTGGTAAAAATTGGTATAAGAATTAGGGAGGGTTAAAATAGTCTTAGGAATGCTTTAAAATTCATCATTAATGACTTAGAATAGGCTTCATGGATTACAAAAGCAAAAAAAGTGCAAAAAGTGCAAAGTTGCAAAAGTTGTCATGACAACTTTTGAAAGTTGTCATGACAATTTTTGTCCTAAAATGCTTAGCGATGGATTTAGGGATAGCCCAACATCATAGAATGCCTCCACACATGGTAAAGACTATAAAAAACTTCTCTTTCATGGTTACCAAGTTTGGAGTTGTTTTTGTAAGATCAACAATCTGAAACTACTCATTTTCGGACGTTTTGACACTATTTTGGCTTATTTTGCTCATATTGTGAATACAAATGGATTGATTTTCTTTGGTGTTTTTCAATTTATTTTAATTCATTTCAATCTTTATAGTTAGTTTGTGTTAGTGTTTTCATTGCTTAGTTTGCAAACAGCTAGTTTTGGCTTGTACATAGCAATTTTGTGTAAAATGGTTGCCCCATGAATTCCCTATGTGCTACCATCATGGCCTATTAGGACATGGAATGAAACCACTTGTACAATGTACATATGTAGGGACAATTTTTAGAGATGAATATTAACATGACTGTCACCTTAGTCTAGGCGAGTCCAGGAGCAACTTGGCTAGAGGAGACAGAGTGAATTTGGTGTGTAAAGTGCAGGGGTGAATGCAAAGCCACAATATAACCTTTTGGATGGGTCCATGAAGTTCATATAGAGTTTCCTATGCAAGGGGAAGCCTTGAAAATACCATTTGATTCTCATTTTCCAAACTTGACCGGTCACTGCTGGTTAGGAGGCCTAGAAACCCTTCAAAACCCTCATTTTTGGGTTAGGGAATTGTACAGTGAGTTGGGAAACAAAAACCACCATAATCACTTGGGGTTAGGTGATTTTTTGAAGAAAAACTAATCTTGTTATAGGGTCTTTTGGACCATTTTCTCCCAAGCCCTAGAAAACTGGATTTTGGAGGCCTAATAGGGGCTCATTCCTTGTAGCCCTTTTCTAGGCAAAATGGTGAAATTGGTAAGAAAGCTAATGGTTGAAAACCTAAAATGGACCCAAATGGTATTCAAAACATGTTAGAAGACACCTCCACACCTCTACAACAACTCACAACAGGAGGAGGTAAAATTGACAAATTAAGGTCAAGACAACAAAGATGAGAAAGTGAGAAACATCTTGAAATGGTAGGGTTCCTAGTTAAACACTTGATTAAAACACCTTGAGATTGACAAGAAGCAAGCCCTATAAGAGATTTAGAAGTACTTGGAGGTCTTAGAGCATAGCTAGACCTGGAGAGTTGGTGGAATTGAGCAACACCAACTAGGTGGAGTGTGAGCAAGCTAGGTGTACCCCATCACATCATGATCTAACCATCCCCTCGTAGGAGATCACATTCTTCAAGTGAACAAAACATGGCACTAACATCACCTACAAGCATAAACAACACCTCAAACAAGAACTCCTTGAGCCCTCAAGATGTCAACATCTTCAAATATCATGAAGATGGTCATCTTCAAATAAGTGTACCCGCAAATGTGAAGGAGCCTTCTGCAGCAACATGATCTAAGATGTCCTCCAAACATTTGCACACTAAGAAGATCACTCACCATCCAATGATGAATTTTCAGTCATTGTTAAAGATCCCACTTAACTGTGGTATCAAGCTCTCCAAGAATCATGACATAACAACTCCTAATTATGAAAATCGTCCAGGTTCATGCAAACATGTATACTACCAGTCATACGAAGTGAAACCAAGATTTCCAAACTAAGGAAAATACAACATGCTACAAGATCCTATAATTGAATATTGAGGTACTCAAATATTATCGATTCTCTTATCTCAAAGAAACTACACCAATGCACAAGTGACGAGAGACAAGGCCAACTAACAAGTCTGCATAAGCACTAAATCAAACATCATGGATATAAACAATCCACTTCTGAGTTATCCCACTGCAACTGAATAGGTGATCAACCCACACAACTGCATAAGTTGTAGATTCAATCAGCTACACACAAAATAACTATCACATTAGCCATATTCGAAATGAGATCTCAAAGAGAAAATTCATGCACAAAATCATGACAAATCTGATCTTCCAATCATGTCCATTTGAGTACCATAATCTAGGAATCCACCAAGCACCACCACATAAATGCTAAGTGACTAATCACTATCAACATCCCCATTTATATAAATCATTTCACCTCCTCTCTCCATGCACGAAGCATGCATGTATAACTGTAATCATCTCATCTAGTACCACCCCAAAGAAATAGGGCCTAGAAGAATAGTTCTTCAATAGATCCACAAGACTCTTGGTATTCCAAAGCACCTCCATGATCAAACCATGCTAATTTTCAACACAATGTTGCACCATTATGAAACTTTCCAATAAAATGACCAATGTACTTAATACCAAGACTCACCTATATTGAGATGTCTTGTTTCCAAGGAAGCAATGCAGGCACTAGCATTACTTTGAGAAGAATCAATGTCAGAAGCATTCTTCTTTCCCTTCTCCTCACAATCCTTTCAGAAATGCCCCTTTTTCCCACAATTCTAGTACCTCGCCTTGGACTTCTTTCTCGAAGACTTTGATCTCCCCCGAGACTCGTATTTGGATCTCCTGCCCTTCTTCTTGCCTTTTTCCTTTGATCTGCTCCTCACAGCCAGAGTTTCTTTGACCATCTCATAAGATTTCCTCCATTCTTCCTCTAACAGTAGTGAAGCAACCACATCTTCCATTTTGAAAGGGGTTGTTGTACTTCCAATGACCATCATAAGATGATCCCATGTGTCAGGAAAGGAACATAACAAAAGAATACATCAATCCTTGTCGCTGATTGTTACACCCACAGAAGTCAGTTGTGAAATAATCATGTTGAAGGTATTCAGATGGTATGCAATAGGTGTACCTTCATTCATCTTCAAGGAGTACAACTTTTTCCTCAAGAATAACTTGTTCACTAGAGAATTTCTCTGATAAATGTCACCAAGCTTCTTCCATAGAGTAGTCATTGTCTTCTCATGAATATTCAATACAACAAAATCTACAAGACATAGTCTAATCATCTCTTTGGCCTTCCTATCTATAAGATCCCAATCTTCATGTTTCATGCCTGTTGGTTTGGCTCCATACACTACAACCCAAAGGTCTTTATCCACCAAAAGGTCTTCCACCTTGAGTTTCCATAACTCATAGTTACTACCATTTAACTTCTCAATGTCTACTCTTCCTGATGTGCTTGCCATCTCAATCTGAAATTTCATAGAAACACGAGTACTTTACAAAACTCCCATAATAGAATTAACACAAACAACCCGTTATACTCACAAGGATAACACAACTAACTACTCTGATACCACTTGTTAGGAAAGCAGAATGTGGAAATTCCTTCCATAGTGTCAAATTCAAAGGGGAGAGTACTAGAGGTTACTTTTAATTATGAAATTACAGTCACTAAGATGCACATAAACAAGATAACAAAACAAACAAAAGATTCATACATGCACAGAGAGAACACATAATTTACATGGGAAACCCCTTACGGGTAAAAAACCCACCACAAAAGCCAATCTCTTGTATTATAGTAAAATGTCTATTACATACAAGATACATATTTAGCTCTCAGTTATATAATACATAGTCTCTATTTTGGCAGCATTCAACCTACATATGGAATCAACCCACACAAGAAACATGCACAATGTTCTTCAATTTGGCACCCAACACCAACCACACAGACCAACCTCCAATTGCTTTCCTCATCATCCAACCGCTGAAATTAGTCGTTACCAACTTCTAGTGTGCAAGGAAAACATCTGATCTTACAGACTTCGGTTACAGATGTTTCTGCAACAAGTCATACAGGCCTTTATTCATCGAACACTACCCCCTCAATTGACTGGTTTCACTCTTTGTTTTGTTCATAGACAGGAAAACTATTCAAATTCAATTCAATTCATTTCCTAGATGATCAACCATCAATCTACCTAATGACTGAACAAGCATTGCACATTCAACACAAAGATCCAATGGATTTTGAACACGTCAGATAGTCAGCACAGTCAACAGACATTAGACTCACACTATCGTCGTGATTCTAATATCTCAAACTGACATGTTAAACCATTGCTTAGTCTTCCTTCTACCTCCTTAATGATGTGAGAGCCTTCGATGATCAATAGGATGAACCCATCAACATGATTGCAACTATCGGATGGAGATCCAAGAAGTCACATCGAAGAGAAAAGTCACTCCGATGTCTTCAGTCAGCCAACAATAACATATCGACAACAGTCTCACTGATGAGCAACATGTGTTAGTTAGATGAGAGGGGGGTGAATCAGATAAACTCACAATAGAACATATTCATCAGATTCAACCTCGGTAGAATTTACTTGATATGCAACTATGACTGTAAATCATTCAAACTCATAAACTGATAAACTTGAAACATCAAAATACATTTAACACCAGATTTAACATGGAAACCCTAATAGGGAAAAACCACTGTGGGATTTCGGACCCACAAGAAAATATACTCTTCTAGAGTATGCTCGGTTAAAAGCCAATCCTATTAAAGATTACATAAACACATTGCTAGATGTGACTTTGTCAAGGGATTTCCTTTAGATTTATCAGAATATTACACTTTGTTAGAAGTGACCTTGTCAAAGGATTTCAAACACTCATTCAGAATGTTACCTTGCTAGAGGATTTACAAATAAGACTATTAGGTCCACTCGGTTAAGAGATTTCCTGTCACTTACAAAAATAAATAACAGTAATAAAATATATCTGCAACTTCACATCTGAAATGTTAAAGCAGACTCTATATGCTCAAAATAATCTTGTCATAAGACTTATCTTCCTCCTTGTTGGGCTTCTCAATCTATTGTTTCATTAGATCTTCAATCTTCTATACTCGGTAATCACCTTTGCAGTATCACTGCTCTTCTATTTCCCCACATCCCTTTCTCATCAACTTTTCCTTATTTATAAGCAATTCCTAACCACTTAATCTCCTTAATCACATTTCCCATGATTAATCTTAGCCATCAGATCATCAAACTTGATTAGGTTCATTGAATCCTTCGAACTAAAAAATGTTTTATCTTGCCTTGAAACTTGTATTCCTTCCTTGGTACTTGTGCTCAGTTTTGACCATTCAATCTGTGTTGTAGATCTAACTCTTGAATTTTTATTGCCATTGATCCTTAACAAACTTCTTGCACGACATTCCAGTCTTCTATAAATCTCTAGCTCATTGGCATCCTTCATTTAATAATGTATTTATTCATCTAATGCATTCTGTTATTGCTCGGTTGATACTCTGTAAATACTGAACTTTACTCAGTAATTTTGCTTGTTGATGACACTCGGTGACTTCTTCCATCTTTAATCGATATCGATAACCTTGGTGTTTACCGACTGGCTCTTTGCTCGGTAAAATAGAGCAGTATCAAATCTTTACTCATTCTGTTACATGAAATCTTTTCTCCTTCTTATTCAGTCTTCAAAATAATCAAAATAACATAATCTCATCAGTGTCTAACTCGGTAATAGTTGCCCATTGAATTACTTATTACTCCCCTTCATTTTCACATTCTTTCTGTGTCACTTACCGACATCTTTATACTTATCAAAACATAGTCTTTAAGATATGGCAACATCATACTGAATCAGAAAATCAATTGCTTGACATCAATGACAAAATAATATTATTAAGACAGTAATTATCCTTTATCAATTATATAATCAATCTCCAACAACCTTCTCAATATCCTCATACCAACAAACTTATTGTAATGCCAACAATTTCCCTCTTTGGCATTGATGGCAATACCAACTTGATTTGAATTGTTGTTATTCTTCTCCTGTTATCCTCCCTATCATTAGTCTTCTCCCCCTTTGACAACAATGCCAAAAGTAAAACTAACCCATGATTACTTCCCCTGAGAAGTAATTTTCTTGCTGTTAAAATATATACAAATATATCATCTTAGTCTCGGTCAGAGCATCTTGTCTCCATTCACTATTCCTGCACAACTTTAGACAACATCCTAAAGTGTGTAAATCAACATCAACTCACAAATAGTATTCTGTAGAGTCATAGAATTGATGCTTTCACCGAACTCTGTTAGTGAGTACTAGATAGGGGTAGGACCCCTAGCTTACTTATGAGATACTCAAAAGTATCCCTTGGTAGTGGCTTTGTGAAGATGTCTGCTATTTGTTCCTTTGTGCTAACATATTCCAGCATAACTTTCTTTCTTGAACTTCTTCTCTTATATAATGATACTTTATAGAGATATGATTTGTCTTAGAGTGCATTACCAGATTTTTTGAAATGTTAATAGCACTTGTATTATCACAAAATATAGTTACTGGCTCTATAACTGTCTCAATCATACCTTCCAACAGTTGTTTGATCCATGCTATATTGGTACAATTCAATGTTGCAGCGACATATTCAACTTCAGCTATTGACTGTGAAATGCATCCTTGTTTCTTGCTAAGCCAACTCACTAGTCTTTCTCCCAAAAAGAAAGCTCCATCGATTGTTCTTTTCCTATCATCAATATTTCCTGCCCAATTAGCATCATTATAGACTTTTAAGTCAAAATTATTCCTCTTTTTATATAATAATCCATAATCTTCAGTGCCTCTCAAGTATCTGAAAATTCTCTTGATTACTGTCATATGGGTTTCTTTGGGATTTGCATAAAATCTTGCAGTTATGCCTACTGCATGTGCTATATCAGGCATGTTGTGAACTACATATTGCAACTTTCCAATCATAGATCGGTAAAATGTCTCATCAATAGATGCAAATTTATCATTCTTTGATAGTTTACAATTAGTAGTCATAGGAGTACTTACAGGTTTAGAATCCTCCATTCCAAATTTCTTCAAGATTTCCTTTATATACTTGGATTGAGTAATGAAAATCCCATTTTTTATTTACAGTATCTGTAAACCTATAAAATACTTTATTTCACCGATTAATGACATCTCAAATTCATTGCACATTTCATTTCCAAAGTTCTTACATAAAGAATCATTTCCACAAAAAATAATATCATCAACAAATATGGCTGAAATCAGTATTTCATTGTCCTCATCATTCTTCATATACATGGTGTTGTTTTCACTAGTCCTCATAAATCCAATCCTGATTAAGTACAAGTGCAATCTTTCATACCATGCTCTAGGTTCTTGCTTTAGGCCATATAAAGCTTTGTTCAACTTACATACCTGATCTTTATCCTTCTCTTCAATAAATCCTAAAGGTTGTTCAATATAAACTTCTTCTTCTAGTATACCATTCAAAAATGTTGATTTAACATCCATTTGATATACCTTGAAATTTTTGTAAGTAGCATATGCCAACAATGTTCTCACTCCCTCAAGTCTTGCCATAGGTGCAAAAGTCTCACCATAGTCTATTCCTTCTTCTTGAGCATAACCTTTGCAAACTAGCCTTGCTTTATTCCAAATGACCTCACCTTTTTCATTTAGCTTATTTCTGAAAATCCACTTTGTACCGATTACATTTTTCTCTTTTGGTCTTGGGACTAGTGTCCATGTTTCATTTTTCTTGATTTGTTCAATCTCTTCTATCATAGCATTCACCCAATCTTCATTTCTTAATGCCTCTTTTACTATCCTTGGTTCAAACTTGAATATCAGACATGTGTTCTGTCTCAGTTTGTTCCTTATCATCACTGGATCATCCTTGTCTCCTATAATCTGACTTGATGCATGATTTCTTCTGACATATTTTACTAATATAGGCTCAGTAGGCTCTGTATGATCTTCTTCATCACTTGGTAACTGAATATTTTCTTCATCGACTTTCTCGGTAAAACTTCTCAGTCGTACATATACAAACTCTTCATAATCTTCTGGTTCTTTGGAGTTTCCTTCATCATTCCTTTCTGCAAATTCATCAATTTTAACATTTGCACTTTCCACTATTTTGTTAGATGATTTGATCAGACATTTAAATGCTTTACTTCTAGAGGAATAACCAAGAAATGTTTCTTCCTCACTTTTGTGATCAAATTTTCTATTTCTGTCATCTTTGTGAACATGACATCTACTTCCAAATATTTTAAAATAACTTACATTTGTTTTCTTGTCATACCAGATTTCATACGGTGTCTTCATAGTTCCTTTCTTCAGTTGTACTCAGTTCAGGGTGTAAATTGTAGTGCTTATTGCTTCTCTCCAAAATATTTGAGGTACTCTCTTTTCTATCATCAAAGTTCTAGCACAATCTACAATTGATCTGTTTCTTCTTCCAGCTATCCCATTTTGCTATGGTGTTCTTGGTGCAGATACTTGTCTCTTTATACCATGATCATTGCAAAATAAATTAAATTCATTTGAAATGAATTTTCCTCCTCTATCAGATCTTAGACATTTCAACTGTCTTCGTATTTCTTTTTCAACTCTTTCCTTATACCATTTGAACATTTGAAAGGCTTTTGATTTCTCTTTTAAAAACATCAATGACATCATCCTTGAGTAATCATCGACAAATAATATGAAGTATTTATCACCATAATAACTTTGAACTTTCATAGTACCACAAAGGTCAGTGTGCACAAAATCTAAAATTCTTTTAGAAGTGTAAGACTTACTTGAAAAGCTTGATTTTGTCATCTTACGCATCTGGCATCCTCAGCATATTGCATTCTTAGGTTTTTCCAAGCTCGGTAGACCTCTTACTTGGTGCTTCTTACTTATTTTGATCAGGTTATCAAAATTCACATGACAAAACCTTTTATGCCATAACCAAGTAACTTCTATTTTTGCATACAGGCAATTGTTTCGATTTGAGTCAAGATGAAATGTATTACCTCTTGTTTGAGTCCTGGTAGCAGCCAACTTTCCATGTTTGTCATGAACTTTGACAAATCCTTTCTGAAATTCTATTCGGTATCTTGTATTGTTTAGTTGTGCTACACTCAACAAATTGTATTTCAGACCTTCAACCCAATATACATCATCACATTTAGCATTGTCAAGAAGTGTGATAGATCCTTTACCTTTCACAGGATATGGTGCATCATTACCAAATCTTACATAACCTCCATCATAATCTTCTAAATTAACAAACTTGTGTTTATCACCTGTCATGTGATGTGAGCATCCATTATCTATGATCCAAGAATCATTATTATTTTTGTGTGATATTAAGGATTTTTCTTCATACCTTTCTTCATATGATCCATCTTTGATAGCCACATATACAACTTCCTCTGTCTCAGTCCCATCAGATTTATCATCATTGGATTCCTTGTCAGCTACTAGGCATGTCTTTCTATCTCTCCTTCTGAAGCCTTGGTGCCCTCTGTAATGGTTGTCTTTCTATCTATCATCTCGATATTCTCTCTTTTCACTAGATTCTTTGTCAGGACAGTTTGAAGCCATATGTCCAATTTTATCATAGTTAAAACATTTTAAAGGTAACTTTCTTTTATACTTACCTTTGCCTCTCGATAACCTTCTGGCCAATAATGCTTCAAACTCTTCTTGCTTTCTGATTTCCTCATATAGTTTGTGTACTTCTTCCATGTTTTTGCAAAATCTCTCACTTGCTCCACTGTGATTTTATTTAGCATACTTATACATTCTATCATTGTAATCATCAGATTCACCAAGATGAAAAGAACTGAATGCAGATTCAACTTAGTTTACCGAAGACCCACTATTATCAAAATTACTTAACTCAAAAGCATGTAGCTTATCGATAGTAGCATCCAAAGAGACTGGCATGTTTGGTACAGACCTTAATTCATTAATTGCAGAGACTCAAATGGCATAAGAAGGTAGAAGTGTTCTCAGCAACTTACTTGTTACATCCTTTTCTTCAATAGTTCCTCCTGCTCCTTTGATTTGATTGACAGTTTCCTGTAACCTTGTACTGTATAGGATTATGTTCTCTCCTTCATTCATTCTCATGGATTCAAGTTGTCCTCTTAGACTGTCTACTTTTTCTCTTTGAACATGTTCATCACCACCATACACGGATATAAGCTTATTCCACATAGCTTTGGCATCATTACAACCTTCTAGATCATTAAACTCCGAGTCGGTCAATGTTGATGTTATTTCAATCATTGCTTGAATATTTTCTTGCTTTACCTTTATCTCTTCCATTATCATCAAGTAGGTGTTAGGTGTAGTGTAATCATTCTCCAGATAATATGTTGCATATTCTCTAATTCCTGATAAGTACAGCTTCATCCTTTTCTGCCATGTGGAGAAACTTGACTTGTTAAACTTTGGTGCATCCCTTTTATACATCTTTGGATCTTGCCTCAAGTTCCTTTAAACTTTTCTTTTGGAGTTCTAGCTCTGATACCAATTGTTAGTTAGATGAGAGGGGGGGGTGAATTAGATAAACTCACAATAGAACATATTCATCAAATTCAACTTTGGTAGAATTTACTCGATATGCAACTATGACTGTAAATCATTCAAACTCATAAACTGATAAACTTGAAACATCAAAACACATTTAACACTAGATTTAACGTGAAAACCCTACTAGGGAAAAACCACTATGGGATTTTGGACCCACAAGAAAATATACTCTTCTAGAGTATGCTCAGTTAAAAGCCAATCCTGTTAAAGATTACATAAACACATTGCTAGATGTGACCCAGTCAAGGGATTTCCCTCAGATTTATTAGAATCTTGCACTTTTTTAGAAGTGACCTTGTCAAAGGATTTCAAACACTCATTCAGAATGTTACCTTGCTAGAGGATTTACAAATAAGACTATTAGGTCCACTCGGTTAAGAGATTTCTTGTCACTTACAAAAATAAATAACAGTAATAAAATATATTTGCAACTTCACATCTGAAATGTTAAAGAAGACTCTATGTGCTCAAAATAATCTTGTCATAAGACTTATCTTCCTCCTTGCTAGACTTCTCAATCTGTTGTTTAATCAGATCTTCAATCTTCTGTACTCGGTAATCACCTCTATAGTATCACTGCTCTTCTATTTGCCTGCATCCTTTGCTCATCAACTTTTCCTTATTTATAAGCAATTCCTAACCACTTAATCTCCTTAATCACATTTCCCATGATTAATATTTGCCATCAGATCATCAAACTTGACTAGGTTCAATGAATCCTTCGAACTGAAAAATGTTTTTATCTTGTCTTGAAACGTGTATTCCTTCCTTGGTACTTGTGCTCAATTTTGACCGTTCAATCTGTGTTGTAGATCTGACTCTTGAATTTTCATTGCCGTTGATCCTTAACAAACTTCTTGCATGACATTCCAATCTTCTATAAATCTCCAGCTCATTGGCATCCTTCATTTAATAATGTATTTATTCATCCAATGTATTTTGTTACTGCTCGGTTGATACTCTATAAATACTGAACTTTACTCAGTAATTTTGCTTACTGATGACATTCGGTGACTTCTTCCATCTTTAACTGATACCGATAACCTTGGTGTTTACCGACTGGCTCTTTGCTCGGTAAAATAGAACAGTATCAAACCTTTACTCATTTTGTTACATGAAATATTTTCTCCTTCTTATTCAGTCTTCAAAACAATCAAAATAACATAATTTCATCAGTGTCTAACTCGATAATAGTTGCCCATTGAATAACTTATTACTCCCCTTCATTTTCACATTCTTTCTATGTCACTTATCGACATCTTTATACTCATCAAAACATACTCTTTAAGATATGGCAACATCGTACTGAATTAGAAAATCAATTGCTTGACATCAATGACAAAATAATATTATTAAGACGGTAATTATCCTTTATCAATTATATCATCAATCTCCAAAAACCTTCTCAATATCCTCATACCAACAAGCTTATTGTTTATGCAGATGGAGTAATTGTCT
Organism: Cryptomeria japonica; assembly: GCF_030272615.1. NCBI lineage: Eukaryota > Viridiplantae > Streptophyta > Pinopsida > Cupressales > Cupressaceae > Cryptomeria > Cryptomeria japonica. Next base: position 650,202,524 of record NC_081410.1, read on the forward strand.
TCAAAATGAAATAAATGAAGTACAATGTTTATATTCCATCATTTGAATTAGTGTGATATATATATATATATATATAAAATTGAATGGTATTGATATACATATACATATATACATATACATATACATGTATTCATATATACATATACATACATATACATATATATACATATATATATAGATATATGTATATATGTATACATATATATATATATATGTATATCATATGCATATAGATATACATATATATATACATATGTATACATATACTTATATACATATATACATATACATATATAGATATACATATACATATATAGATATACATATATATATGTATAAAGTATGTATATATATGTATATATACATATACATATATGTATGTATGTATATATATATATATACATATATGTATGTATGTATATAAACATATACACATATAGATATACATATATGTATATATATGTGTGTGTGTGTATGTATATATGTATATGTATATATATTTTTGTATATATATTTATGTATATATGTATACATATGTATACATATGTATATATACATATATATACATATGTATATATATATATATATATTGTTAATCTTAGAGGATCCGGTTACTACTGAGAGGGGCGGTGAATTAGTATTAACAATAATTTGAAATCAAAAACTCAGACTCAAAACTTTCGCCAAATCAAACATAGATCAACATTAGTCATTTACCAATACCAACATTTGTTGGTAAACATATGCTAACCTGATATATCAATGTTGCGCATTAACTGTTCATTAACCATCCATAAACTGAAAGTAAAGCATACCATCACATCAAAAACATTTATCATATGAACATCATGATTTTCACATGGAAACCCAAATAGGGAAAAAACATGGTGGGAATTGGTACCCACAAATATTTTGCACTCTTTCGGAATGTGCCCTGTTAGGATCCAAGCTCGGTTAGAAGCTTACAATGATACCCTGTTAGGAGCAAACCCTGTTAGGAGTCACCTTGTTAACGGATTTACCTGAGCCCTATTAGGAGCTTTGATCAATTAGGATCAACCTCACAAGTGGATTTAGAACTCATATATTGAGTCACCCTATTAGGGGATTTTACAATGTGAGGCCTATTAGGACCTACCCGATTAAGGGATTTTAGCTGTTGTAATTGTTAGACAACAACAATGAATGATATGTGTATTGCACTCAACTACTTGCTTGATCAAATCCAATTAAGTTCTAATTTTGCAACACTTTGGCAGATCTTCTCACACCCTAGTTCAACTTCACACACTTCTCAAAATTACCGACACAACAAACATCCATTGTACCGACATAAATAACCTTTACAACTAGGTCAGCATAAAAACCCTAAGACTTACAACATAGATCATCACAGATCTTTACAACTCATTACAGATCCTCATATGGATCATTACAATCAATTACAAATCATTTTCAATTATTGAATGATCACAAGTCACTATAGCAAGTCGATCTGATACAAAGTCAAACACTTAGCTCATTCTGCTAAGCACTTTGAACATTTCCAATAAATTCTCTCTCCAAATGCGCCAAAACATCTTTCAAACACTTCTCATAGTTTGTGTCATGTTATCATCAACATGTGAGCTTGATGTAGATAACCGCCAAACCAAAAATCATTACCGGTCAAGAGAATTCTCTACCGATCCTTAAACCCTTCTTAAACCATGGCAAAAACTCAATAGAAATTATAAACATAACTTCTGGTGTCACAACATGATGCGGTTCTGGTCAGATACATGTTACAATGATAAAAATTGATATTTGAAAATACAAAGCCTCAATCATCACCAATCACCAGATACAATCAGAATATTTCCTCGTTTACCGATTAAGGTCATAATTCCCAGTTTCTTGATTCTTTATCGGTAAGCTCTCTCTGGTAGACCAAAAGCTTTAGATGACACAATACAACATAAGTAAACATCAAAATACATGAATAAACATTAGTTTCCATCAATGACAACACAAATAACTGATCAAAGTCATCCATCATGCAATCTCAAACTCTTCATCACAATGTCATCTCAAACAATCTTATACTGGTTCAGTCATCATTCTTCATTTGTATCAGTTATGCCAAAAATGCATCATTCTCCTCCTTTGGCATTGATGGCAACACTAAACATCAACATACTCATCTCATATTGTTTTTTTATGTTTAGGACCTTCTCTGCAACTCTTCTCTTCTATGTTGCACCTCATTTGTTGGTTACACTTTATCTTCATTTCTTCTCCCATGACTAATCATATTTCTTCTCCCCCTTTGACAACAATTCCAAAGGTGCATAAGTATCATCGGTCATCAAATTTGTTGTTTCTATCTTCAACATGTCTACAAACCGATCTAAGCTACTCCCCCTATGGAGTAGCCTGCATCTCATCAATCCAAAGTGAAAAAAAATAGTCATTAAGCCTATTGGATTGATGTGTCTCCTGCATCCTAGTTCTTTTTTAGCAGGGGTCTAACCCCTATTTTACCTCTGAGATATTCAAAGGTTGTCTTCGGCAATGGTTTAGTGAAAATATCTACTAGTTTCTCTTTGCTTGTCACATACTCCATTATGACTTGTTTCTCATGTACTATTTCCCTTAGAGAATGATATTTCAATTCTATGTGCTTTGTTCTTGCATGTAACATAGGATTTTTTGAAATATTAATTGCACTAGTATTATCACAGTAAATAGTTATCGGTTCAGACATATCAAATTTGAATCCTTCAATCACATGTCTCATCCAGATTGCCTGTGTGTAATTCATTGATGTTGCAACATACTCTGCCTCTGCCATTAAATGAGAAACACATGTTAGCTTCTTACTTGTCCAAGCAACCAATCTACCTCCAAGAAGAAAATATCCACTGGTAGTGCTTTTCTGGTCCTCAAAATTATCTGCCCAATCAGCATTAGTAAATACATTCAAAGAAAATTTTCCTTTATAAGGATACCATAAAACATAATCTACTGTGCCTTTCAGGTACTGGAATATCCTTTTCACCACTACCAAGTGAGTCCCCTTGGGATCCTTTTGAAATCTATCAACCAATCCAATAGCATGTGCAATATTAGGTCTGCTATGAATGACATAATGCAATTTACCGATCATAGACGTGTATTGTTTCTCATCAACAAATGGTGAATCATCTTGTTTAGACAGCTTGCAGCCTGTCACCATCAGAGTACCAACTTATTTACAATCCTCCATGCCAAATGTTTTCAACACCTTTTTAACATACTTACTGTGATAAATAAATATTCCACCATCCAATTGATGGACCTGCAACCCAATGAAAAATTTAATTTTACCAATAAGAGACATCTCAAATTCCTTTTTCATCTCCCAAGCAAAATCCATGCATAAATCATCATTACCACCAAAAATTATGTCATCCACAAATACTTCATCTATCAATGCTTTTTCTCTGTTGGCATATGCACACTCCAATGAGACATTGTATGTGATTGAAGGTTTTGTCATTGATGGAAACCTTGCAATCCTATGGCACCGACAAAGACATTATACTGCCATCAGCAAAACACATTCTACACCAGCACAGAAGAAAAGAAGTATATTGGCACAGAGGCCGACAGGATTTTGTTATACAATATTTTGTTTATTATTGTAAACTGACTTGGCAAATTGTAAAATGACTCTTATATATAAAGGAGATCATTGTAGACATTTGTAGGAGTGATGAAGAGTGAAAAAGAAAATTATTAGGCAGACCTAATGTGTGAAATATAGGTCAGGAGGTATATGTAAAGAACAGAGCAGGAACCGGTACTGAATCTGGCATTGAAGATGCTATTGTAAAGCAGTACAAGTTATTGGATTTGTATAATCCTTATTTGTAAGTCAGTGTGACTTCCCATTGAGCAGTGAGCTCTAGGCAGTTGGCCATCCTGCATGTGTAAGCCCCTATTGTAAGTAATATTCTCTTATTGGCCAGTGAGTGAATATTGTGGGTCACAAATCCCACCGAGGTTTTTCCCACACTGGGTTTCCTCGTTAACATCTTGTGTTATGGTGTGTTTTTCATGTGGATGTTCTTGATTCTGTTTATCACCGGTCAGATACTGATTCACCCCCCCCTCTCAGTATTTGTGGGACCCCTAACAATTGGTATCAGAGCTTGGTCCTCTATTTTCAGAAGCCTAATAGCTTGAGGAAGATCTTGACACTGGTAAAGATGGAAAATCTGATAAAGCAACTTGAAGGAGCTCTTACAGACTATGATGCAGAAAAGTTGAAAAATATCAAATTAGAAGATAATTTAAGAGCAGCTCAAGATATCATTTAGGCACTTCAAGAAAATTTTACTATTGCAAGAAATAAGAGAAGAGAACTTTGTGAAAAATTGCAAAATGAGAATGATAAAAAGGAATCCCTTAATGATATAATAAGCAAGTTGAAACAAGAGAACATGACAACAAAGAATGAAATGCAGGATATGACTATGAGATTTTGCAAAGAGATTGAGGATAGGAAGAAGAATGAAGAAGAATTAACCAGAAGACTAAGTGATGCAGCAAATGAGAACACAAGACTTAGCTATGAAAATGATATGTTAAAGACAGATCTGATGCACACTCAGAATGACTCAAATGAACTGATGAGACAAAAAGAAATCTTAGAAAGAGAACTAGAAACTGCAAATCAACACAAAGAAAATTTCAAGAAAAGCTCAGAGGAACTTGGCACCTTGTTAAAGAATCAAAAACCTAAAGGTGACACTTCTAGAATTGGCTTTGAAGTTGGTGAAAACTTCGGTACTGCAAATACTTAGGATCACAGCAAACCGGTAAGACAACCTAATGCCTATAAATTCAATGGTAAATGTTTTAACTGTAATAAGTATGGTCATAGAGCAAATGAATGTAGATCTAGAAATTATCAGAATATCAACACACCCACCGGTCAATGTTCTAAATGCAACAAAGTAGGTCACAACTCTGAAAACTGCAGAATGAATGTGAGATGTTATGTTTGTGGAAGATTTGGACATTTATCCAATCAATGCAGAACACAAATCGGCATAGGTTATGGGAAAGCTATTCAGAAGAATAATGTAACTTGTTATGCATGTAACAAGATTGGGAATATTGCTAAATTTTGTAGAAGTAAAGCAACACCGGTAGACAACAAAAGTTCTAGCTTGAAAGGCAAAGAAAAGGTTGAAGAGGTTAAGCAAGAATTCTCAAAACAATGGATTAGAAAAGCTGATTTAAATATTGGGAATACTCCTCCAATGGTAGAACCAATCAATGCTTCACCGGAAGGAAAAAGTGATGCTTCATCGGAAGGATAGAGCAGTGCTCCACCAATAGGAAGTTCTTCATCTAATTGAAGAAAATTTCCTTGAGGGTTTGGCAATCTATTGATACATGTGCTATTACTCCCTCGATTAGATATAAGAAGTTGAAAATTATTTATTACCGCAAACAATGTTAAGTGAATACTTAACTAGCATGCAATTAATGTGGTAGATGGTAAAGAGACATTATAAAGTTAAGGTTTTGGCTCCATTTCATTTCACCGAGATTTCAAATTTTCAGAGAGCGCGAAGACTCCGAGCTAAGACATTTCGAGCAAGAAGCAAGCATACTCCAAGCAATCATCCATCCAAGGCTATAAAAGGTATTTAATCATGACATCCACCTCTACAATTGAATACATAGCAAACCCTACTGTTGTGGAAGTGATAAAAAGACCTAGGCCCGTATTTCAGTTAGTTCCCGAAATAGCAAAGAAGGATGATACCTTAGGTGCTTTTTCTCAAATTCCTAAGGGAGTTGTTTATGCTGAATACCCCTGAATGTACATCCATTGCAACATTGAAGAGTTAGGAGATGAGGAAATCAAAACCATGTATAAAACTATGATATGTGATAATACCAGCAATGTAAAGGATGAACACAAAATCATTGAGACCCTAGGATTTACAGAAATCCTTAGCATTCCTGAATTTCCAAAGGATGTGATTAGGATAGTTTTAAGCAGGGTACATGGAGAATTTTTCTAGTTAGATGCAATCCATAAGATCACCAAGGAAGTTGTGGAAGTTGTCACAGGGTTACCAACCACTGATAAGAGACCAAATAAAACCAAGAAGGTTTCCAATGACCTAGTTATAAACCTAACTCGTGCAACATTTGACAAGAGGTCTTTAAGGGTTAATGATGTAAAAGATGTCAATGTGAGATTCATCAGTATGATATTAGGGTATAAAGCTACTCATGCTAATAGAGTTAACTCAGTTTCAAGTTTATGCATTAACAGTGCTTATGACATGGTCACAGATAATGCAAAAATTGACATATGTGAGTGGTTAAAGGATGAACTAATTGACAACCTTGGAAAGATCAAAAAGGACAAGAAAGGAACTTTCAGATTTGGAAATCTATTAGTATGCCTAATACTACACATAACAAAATAGGTTCCCGGTATAGGTTACAAAGAACTTGGATATGACATACCAGTAGGAAAACAATTAACTAAACAATTCAATAACATGGGTGAGAACAAGGAAAACAATATTCATGACTTTTTCCAAGCATTAAAAACCAAAATGAAGAAAAGAGTAAGGTTATCTCAGAAAATTGTAGACAAATACAAAGATGATATATGCTTTGTCATCAAGAAAGATGAAATGTAGATGGAAGTGGTCATCCCAAGGACAATCTGGGTAACTAAGATGGGATATGAAACAAATGATCACATAGTTGAAACATATGCCAAAGCACTTCTGGAAGGCCCCAGAGAACCTGTGAGGCCTCACCTCGACTCAGTTTGACATTCAGTGGATTTTATATTTTAGACTATTATGGATACTTTATTTTGATGCATTTTGAGACTTAGAACTTATATGATTTCAGGATATTGGATAACATTGCTATGATTTGATGATTTACTTACATGCTTTATGGGATAGAACACTACATGATTATTAGATAGGATGATAATTGCAATGATAGATGTCGTTATTGAATTTGCAGCACTTTAATCTGAATATAGAACTATGATGTATGTTTAGTTTATGTGAATTGGGATGAAATTGCTTATGTGAAATTTGCTTGATAAAAGATGTATTCAATCTGTGCGGATGGAAATTGTATGCAAGTGATGATGTGCATTGTTATATTATTGAATTATATTATATTTGGATATTTGGAAGTACTAATGTGTAAATTGAGATGCGCAGGAAATTTACCATGTGACCATGGAAAATTACGAAGAATCAAACCTAGACTTATGTATGTTCGTAAGCCAGGGTTTGTCTATTTGGAGAGACAACACCCCGTTTGTGTTGTATTTTATTCGTATCAGTATATGCTGCATGAGTGTTATGTGTTATTTAAATTTATTGTGTAAAAAAACCTCAAGAGACAATTTCATGTTCATTTTTGTAAAAGTATTTTATTAGTGTCACTTGGCACATTTGTGGATTTAAATTTAAATATTTTATTTTGTCTCTTGCTGGGAGAGTGTTAATTATAATTAATTATTAAATAAAATAATGTGTTGTCAAAAAGATATTTTGAGAATATAATATTTGGAGTGGTCAACTTATGTTTGACCCGAAAATAAACTTCAGGGGGGTTTAAAATGGGTTAAATGAACACCTAGGGGTAGTTTATTAGGGTTTCTTGAAGTCCATAAGGTATACCTAGGGGTTAGGGGTAATTTTAGGCAAGTTTCTACTTTCTAATGATCTTTTTTAACGCTTTAAAAATTGGTTTTTTTGAGTTGAGCGAAAATTGAAAATTGAAGTGAAATCAAATCAAGATATTTTCCTTTTGGGAAGGAAAGTCTTTTTGCATTTTTGCTTTCTTCCTTCTTTTTGGTTTTTTTTTAGAATCCTGTGAGAACTCAGAGAGTGAGCTTCTTAAGGAAGATTTTTGGGAATAGCTGGTTAATCACCCACTCTCCATTTTTGGAGACAGAAGAAAATTTGGAAGAAAAATAATGTTATGGGATAAAGAAATTGATTAAGGGAAAAAAAGAATTGTGGATTGGGCAGCTCTTCTTCAGATATCATCATAACCTTTGGGCAGATTAAGGTTGGTTTTCAATATTTACTTTTAATGTCTTTTTTTTTCTTGTTTATTTCTGAAAGTTGTTGAATGAGAAAATCTGTATTCTTGAAAATGGATGTTTGAAAATCTTTTGGTGTCTTGTTTTATGAATGAATGTGTTTTGGGAGTTTTCTCAAGATCTCTTACTCTTGGGGGAGAAGAGGATCTTGAGGGTGGTAGTAGTGACAGCCCTCGAGTGAGAGACTCTCTTTTGAGAGCGATCACAAGGGATCTTTGTGTGACCCTTGCTGCATGGCCTGTTTGTGCAATGGGGGTCATAAGGAGGGTTATAAGGTTAGAATGCCTTTGGGGGGCATAAGGATTATGGGGTTGAGATTCTTGATATTTTATTTGTGCCATGAGGTGGCTTCTTGTTATTACATACTTGCAGATTCTCCTCAGGGTATTTGGTCCACTACCACCCTTTGAAAATGTTCACCACCAGAGTGTGGTGCTGTGAAAGCCAGGTTGGGAATGTGTCTGGAATATTTGTATGTTTTGTGTTTCTTTGTGTTTGCCTGTTTGTTACCCGTCTAGGAATTGGTTCTTTGAGCTCGGGGGTGGCTACCAGTTAGCCTAGGCTGGGAGGTGAGCACTCGGTGGTCATTTTTGTGTTTTCTATTATGCAGGAAATTCAGAGGAAAGAGAATAGGAACCATGAAAGAGATACAGAAGATTGTTTAGGAAGATACTTGAGTTCAGTTGCAGTTGTTTGTTTAAAGTTGCTATAGAAATATGCCTCATTCATAGAAAAGAGAAGCAAGTTGTAATTTGTGAAAGTAGACTTGAAGTATTATTGTTGTGACTATTCAGAGAAAACATTATGTAAATTGGTAGAATATCTTAGAGATGTTTAAAAAAAAAAAAAAAAAGCTCGTTATTTCTACTTCTGGTTTATTTGAAAAAAGAAAAGTTAAAAATGTGTTGCATGCAAGCTTCTTGTATTATGGAAGAAATAAAAGGTCTGTTTTCATTTAGATTTTACCTGTATTTTAAATCGGACAATTTAGAAGTTTATTTAAGCTGAAAGCTTTTAAGTATTTTGAATGGAAAAAAAAAAAAAGTTGTTTTATGTGAATATTTTATTTTAAAAAAAATATATATTAATGGATTTCTTATTTCCAGAAAAAGTATAATGTATCTTTGTAAAATACTTTAAAATGTATTTTTGTTAACATTGATTTAAAAGCTTGTTTTATATATATATATATATATATATATATATATTTTATTTTATTTTTTATTTTTTTTTTTGATTAAACTTAATGTTATCTTTCCCTTTATTATATTAGCTTAAAATTTTGCATGTAAAAATTCTCTTTCAAAAAAAAATATATATATATAAATTTTATTTGGAATTTAGATTTATCTTTTTATCTATGCTTATTAAGTTATGTAAATACCACATATATATATATATATATAAATATATATATATATATATATATAAAAATATATATATATATATATATTTTTAAATGTTATAGTTTTTAAAAAAAAATTTAAGTTTTTGGGTCCCCGCGGACTCCACTGTGTGTATGCACAGTGGACGACCGCGCGGCGCCCACTGTGTGCACACACAGTGGAGCCGCTTGCGGCTCCCACTATGTGGGCACACAGTGGATGGCCACGGCCGCCACTGTGTGGCCACACAGTGGTGCCGCCAGCGGCGCCCACTGTGTGGGCACACAGTGGTGCCGCGGCGCCCACTGTGCGCTCACACAGTGGCGCGCGCGCAGCCCAAACCTGCCTTGTTCCTTCCGTAACTTGCAAAGAAATTTTCATGGCCGCCCGTAAGGTTTTCGGCCCAGCAAGGAACTTTACCTGTTAAAAAAAAAGGTTAAACCCTAGCCCGAAAGGGGCTAGGGCAGTTTAGCATTTTGAAATTAAAAAAAAAAAAATATGTTATTTGGTTTAGAAAATGTTTTATATAAGAAATTAGAACCCTAATTAGGGTTGGGGGAAAAACATGGTTTTATAATTTGGTAATTATATTGGTATTCAAATTTAGAATTAAAATATTAATATATAAGTAAAATATATATATAAATATATATGTTTCCATATATATATATATATGGGAATATATATATATGTATATATATGTTCTTTTGAGTTTTTTTGAAATAAGAAATTAAATTATAAATATACAAAATATATGCATAATCAATATGTATATATGTACATTTTATATGTACACAATATTGATTTGGGGTAAATTATAAAGAGAAAATTAATTAAATTTGCTAAGACTATATAGTCATAATGGAGGGTAAATTAAAATATCTCTCCTAATACTTTTAGTTTGATTAATTTAATAAAGCTATTAACTAAATATCTCTTGGAGATAGAATCTATGCCAGTAGGTTTTCCGCAATTAAAATATAACAAATTATCGAAGCTTAGTTCGTTTCGAAATTAGCCAAAATTTAATAATGAAATTTTCTTTAACGCTTGTCGCAAGAGTGTACTTGTTAATTAAATTAGTATCTTTTTTAAAAAAAACTTGTTCTGTTTTTGCCCTAATTTTTGGGCATGACAGAACCAAAGGAAGAAATTTTTGATAGTGTAGAGAATATTGAAAGACAAATTCAATCAAAGAAAAAGGTGAAAAAGGTTGAGGTAGTTGTGAGGAAAGGATCTAGACAAGCAAAATCCATTAAAGAAGATGTATTGAAGAAAACCGGCATAACAGAGGATGAGTTAGCAGCTCCACAGCTTGAAACTCACCTATCACCGGTAGGTACTTCTTCAGGAAGTGACATGCCTACAACTTTTAAAAGAGTTGTAAGGAAAAGAGATCCCTCACCGGCAACCACACCTTCACCTAGGAGGACAAGGCAAAAGCAACAAGCTGTGAGATCACCTGTTAGAAAGGCCACACCAAAGAAGAAACTGACACCTAAGAAGAAGAAAAGAACAAACAAAGATTTAGCCCCTCTTGATATACTATTAAATGAAATCACAGAGGAAGGTAAACTAAAAAATATAGAGAAAATATATGACACTCTAACAGCTGATGAGAAAGAGCAAGTTGAGAACAGTGTTATATTACATATGGACATGTATAAGAAATTTTTGATGGAGGTAATAAATGAAATTCCTGATGAATTATTCAAAAGACTTGAGGCAAGAAGATAGGCAGTGATAGAATTGGATAAGAAAATAAAAATTGAAGAGCTACTTGTTGTATATTCGGTAAACTCTCCAAAAGAAATTGATGATTTGATTGCTCAAGCAAACCGGTCAGTATTCTCTACTACACACTGGCATATTTCACTAATGGTGGGAAGAGTTAATGAGGTAACAAAGGAAACAAAAGATGGATGGGATATATTCCTGGCTGAGAAAGAAAAAAAAGAAGTGTACAGGAATCCCAAGCCTATCTTAGTCTATCAGAAAGATAGAAATAAGGGTAAAGGTAAAGTTGGTGGACCACCAAGCATCAAAGTTAGAGACAACTTACCCCCACCTTCTTTAAATACTCCACCGGTGAAAACAACAACCACTGAAGATCAACCGGTAGCCGAGAGTATGGATGCAAAGGATACTAATCCTAATTCTGAAGTCCTATATACTGTGGATGTTGACACTCAGAAGATCAACATAGTAGTAGACAAAGATTCAACGGATAAGTCAGATATGGCTAATGAGCCTTCGGTAGCAGGGGAAACTGAGAAACTGGCAGATGATAAAGAGAAAAAGGTAGAGACTGGTACATAGACTGAGGAAATGAAACCTACAGAGAAACAAACAGAGCAAAAGACTCCAGAACAACATCAACCGGAATAGGTACACAAGGAAACAGTGCCACCGGCAACCAGTGAAGTAGGAAAACCAGTGCTTAAAGAAATGTAGACACAAACTGACCTACCAAAGGTCAATACAAGCTTGGTAACTTCCATCGATACTCAGATTGTTGGATCATCATCAACATACAAATCAACAAATGTGACTGAGGTATTACTTGATTCTATCAAGAAAATAACTAACTGTAGCTCATAGGCTTACAAAGCAATTGATGATACCATACCAGTTTTGAAGGCAATAGCTTCCAACTATAATATAGATAACAAAGATTCTTTAGAACAATTGGATACATTGTGTAAATATATCTCTAAGAACATTGAGAAAATAAAGGAAGATTCAATAAAGGATAAGGTAGAAATTGAAAAGCAGAAATTCTTTGATGAGGAAATAAAGAAGTGTAATAGAGATTTTGACACACTTCTACCGAAACTATATAATTTGTTGAAAGAATACAAAAATTTGTACAAAGATACCTATAAAACAACCTTTTTGACTGTAGATATTGACAAGAAAATAAGCAAGGTACAGGATGAGATAAATAAACTTGCAGACAGCTTTGTCAACTCACCTGATACACTATCAGCTTTTGAGGAAAAGATAACAAATTTTGAGGAAGAACTACTCAAATTGGAAAGGGAAAAAGAAAGGATAATAAATAAGGCAAAACACTTGAGATCTAAACTAAGTCCAAGATTGGACTATTTAGCATCTCTGCGGAAGGAAATTTTTGAGGCATTAATACAGGGAAGCAAAACACCGACAGAGCATTTGCAACATCTCACCAGTACAGTGAAGAGAACTAAGACAACAATAAAGGATAGTAAAAAGTTTATGGATAGTACAAACTTAATTTTGGGAGATCTTTTTCAGATTATAACTACGCAACTACAAGGTTGAGGTTATGGATAGTTGAAACTTCAAACTCTGCTGACATCTTGACAACCTTTGTCATTGATGCCAAAGGGGGAGTAGTGGGATGAGAAAGTTCAAAACACAGGAATCATATGCTCAAGGGGAGCTCTCACATTTTTGGTAACATTTTCGAACTGCACACTTTTGAACACTTTTTGAAATTTCTCATGAGTGTTGCCATCAATGCCAAAGGGGGAGATTGTTGGCATATGCACACTCCAATGAGACATTGTATGTGATTGAAGGTTTTGTCATTGATGGCAACCTTGCAATCCTATGGCATCAGCAAAGACATTATACTGGCATCAGCAAAACACATTCTACACCGGCACAGAAGAAAAGAAGTATGCCGACACAAAGGCCAACAAGATTTTGTTATACAACATTTTGTTTATTATTGTAAACTAACTTGGAAAATTGTAAAATGACTCTTATATATAAAGGAGATCATTGTAGACATTTGTAGGAGTGAAGAAGAGTGAAAAAGAAAATTATTAGGCAGACCTAATGTGCGAAATATAGGTGAAGAGGTATATGTAAAGAACAGAGCAGGAACTGGTACTGAATCTGGCATTGAAGATGCTATTGTAAAGCAGTACAAGTTATTGGATTTGTATAATCCTTATTTGTAAGTCAATGTGACTTCCCATTGAGCAGTGAGCTCTAGGCAGTTGGCCTTCCTGCATGTGCAGGCCCCTATTGTAAGTAATATTCTCTTATTGGCCATTGAGTGAATATTGTGGGTCACAAATCCCATCGAGGTTTTTCCCACACTGGGTTTCCTCGTTAACATCTTGTGTTATTGTGTGTTTTTCATGTGGATGTTCTTGATTCTATTTATTGTATTATTTCTTGCATACCGGTACACTGTTATATTATGTTCTGCATGTTTTAAGTTAAGAAAATCTCATCACCGGTCAGATACTGATTCACCCCCCCCTCTCAGTATCTGTGGGACCCCTAACAGTCTCCACTAGTCTTAAGATATATGTTATTGTCCTCACTAGTACGTTGGAATCCTATCTTGATTAGGTGTGCATGCAACCTTTCAAACCATGCTCCCAGTGCCTTCTTCAATGCATACAGTGCCTTATGTAGTTTTAAAACCATATCTTTGTCTTCGAACAAAGCAAATCCATCTCGTTGTTCTATGTACACTTCTTCTTCAAGGATGCCATTAAGAAAAGTTGATTTAATATCCATCTAATAGACTTTAAATCCTTTAAATGCAACATAAGCAAGTAGCATTCTTACTCCTTCCAATCTTGCCATAGGTGCAAAGGTTTCACCATAATCTTCTCCTTTTTCTTGTGCATATCCTTTGCAAACCAATATTTCTTTATTTCTCACAACCTTACCTTCTTCATTTAACTTGTTTCTAAAGACCCATTTAGTGCAAATCAGATTCTTGACTTTTGGTTTGGGGACAAGTGTCCATGTTATTTTCTTCTCTATCTGATCCAACTCCTTACTCATTGCATTAATCCAGTCATCATCCTTTAATGCCTCTCTTACTTTTTTTGGCTCAGTAGTAAAAATCAGACATGAATTTTCTCTGATTTTTCTTCTTGTTTGTACTCCAGCATTTTTATCTCATCAAACTTATAGCATCAAATTTTTAGCATCAAACATTTTAGTGTAATCATATCTCTTAATAAAATATTTACTCGCAATTTTTTTGAAATAACTTACACTAGGAATCTTTCCATGCCATAATTCATAAGGTGTTTTGTTATTACCTTTCTTGACAAGTACCCAGTTCAAAGTATAAACAACAAAACTAACTGCTTCTCTTCAAAACATCTTCGATAATTCACCTTGAATCAGCATGGTTCTAGCAGCTTTAACAATTGTTCTATTAATTCTCTCTTCTATCTCATTCTATTGTAAAGTTCTAGGAGCTGACATATGCCTCTTAATTCTATGTTCATCACAAAAATTCACAAACTCATCATAAGTAAATTTACCTCCCCAGTCAGATCTCAAACATTTTAGATTCTTCCCAATATCTTTCTCAACAAGAGATTTAAATGCTTTAAATTTATTGAATGCCGCTGACTTTTCTCTCAAAAAAGTTACCCACGTCATTTTGGAAAAATCATCAGTAAAGATCATAAAATACTTATCACCAAAATATCTCTTAGTCCTCATAGGACCACAAAGATCAGTATAAACCAAATCAAGAATATTATTTGAAGAGAAAGACTTACTCTTACAAGATACAGAGGTCATCTTACCCATCTGACAGTCCTTGCATAACACATTGTCCGATTTCACAAGCTAGGGAAAACCTCTCACAATACTTGTCTTACTAACTTTAATCAAATTGTCAAAATGACATGATAAAATGTCTTGTGCAACAACCAGCTATCTTCAATCTTCGTCACCAAACAATCATTGCATTCTAGTCTTCTTTCCAGTAGCAATCAATTCCCATTGTTTCTGAGAATCCTACACACTCCACTTTTGAATTCAAGTAGATATCCCTTATCATTCAGCTGTCCAACACTCAATAAGTTATGTATTAGTGTCATGCCCAAAATTTTGGGCACGAACGGGAATTTTTTTTTTTAAATCACAACTTAGTAACATTAAATTTGCTAATATGAAATGCACTAGCAAGTTTGTCTTAACTATGTGTGTGTTAACTCTAACCACTAACTCAAGTAAGTGAAAATAACTTAAATCAAATGCGGAATACTAAAAGAATATTTTATTATCTCATCGATTTTAATCAATAAATTAATTTAGTCAATTAATTTACTAGATAAAGTTAATCTCCAATAACCATTAATTATTTTTAGGAACTAATTAAATTAGTCCTAGCACTTAGTTTATAAATGTCTATATTTTATTTTAACAATAATTAAAATGTGTTTAAACTAAATCGACTAAAGGGTCAATTAAATTCATAATGAATTTTGTCCTATAAAGTTTAATTTCAATAAAAAACTATGTTTAGGTGGACTAAAAAATATATTGCCCCATAGCCAAAATAACTTAACCCAATTTGTTATAAAATTTCTAAATATTAAACTTCATAAGTATTTTAAATTTAAACATCTTATTTAAATATACCCATATGTTTGTTAAAAACATATATAAATTATGAACACCTAATAAAATATTAGATCTACAATATGCCCTTAAACAAACATTATTATTAAATGATTAAATTATAATAAACATTAATATATATAATAAAGTATAAAATTCAATAATATATATAATAAATTATATATATTTTCCATTAACAACCATTATTAACAAATTACCCATGAAAACCCTAACTATAATATATAAATTAAAAAATGCCCTTTCTTTACTTTCATTTCTTATTAGCTCTATTTTTTTTTTGAATACCCTAACCCAAACTGGGTTAGGGTTTCGTATTTTTTTTTTTGTTTGCAGGGGGGCGAATGGCTAATGGCGGGGGAGAGCGGCGGATTTGTTGAGAAGGCGGAGGCCATTGAGGGGGGGGTGCTCCTCGCAGCCCGACGACGTCGCCGTTGTGGGGCGCTACCCACACTGGGGGCCGAAGCCTCCTGCTGTGGCTTGCGGCCCACAGTGGCGGCTGGGGTTGCCGCCCACTGAGCGGAGGGGGGCCGCCCTACGGGGACATCCGCAGGGGCCGAGCCCCTTTCCAAGGTTCTTCATATATATATTTTTTTTAATTTTGTTTTTATGTTATTTTTTTTTTAAATTAAAAATGTAATTTTATATTTATATATATATGCACAAATATACTAAATATATAAATATATTTTAAATAAAAAATATAAATAAATAAATATATATATATATATATACATATATTTTGGATGCATATTAAATTTAGGACTATCTCAACTATGCAATATGTATTATTATTTTTTTTTTTGAACTTTTTAACAGAATGATTTAAAATATTCAGATTTAAATCAATGTATTTTTTTTTAACAAATTAAATACCATAAATCAGAGATAGACTATTTAACTATAGGTTTAATTTTTGCAAATAAGTAATTAATAGAGTTAAATAAATATGAACAACAACTATATATATATTTTATTATTTAAATTAGATAGACCATTTAATTCTAGATTTTAATTTCTGCAAATAAGTAGATGACAGAAAACAATAAATTTAACAGCAACTATATAAATGACAGAATTCAATAAATTTAACAGCAACTATATAAATGTTATATTATTTAAATTTAACCTTAGAGCTATGCATAAGGAAATAACTTATCCTTTTATTTTCAGAAATAACATGCAAAATAAACTTTCATTTTCAAAACTAATATGCATACTACAAATATAATTTTTTTTGTTAGCTATAGGGAACTTAATCCAAGATAAACTTTTCTTTTATTTTTTATTTTTTTGCAACAAAATAATACTTAACAAAATATTGCATTTCATTAGAGTACATTTAAACTACATTATAGCCATCAATACAAATGGGTGTGATACCCAACTAGTCTCTCATTTGTATTAAATGAGGACTTTAATTAAAATAAATACATTTTCTTTTCAAAGTAATTACAACATATAGTTTCCCTTTACATTTCTGCAACTTAAAATATAAAATATTTCATTCCCAAATCTTTTTCTGCAAACAATAAATCCAGCAACTTCTACTTGTCCTTTTCTTTTCTTCCAAACAACTTGCAATTAAATCATTGGCTATGACCATGGAATGCTCACCTCCCAGCCTAGGCTTACTAAAAGCCACCCCCAAGCTTGGAGAACCAAGCCCTAGACAAGTTACAAACATGCAAACACAACAAGCAAGGGAAAAACATATAACAATCGCTTTCCCAACCAAGGCTACACTTCATCACAAAAGGTGATGATTTTCACATGGGTGGTAGTGGACCAAATACCCCGAGGAGACTGAAAGAATAGTAGTTCACAATGCCACCTCATGGCAAACAAAGTTATTTCATAAGATCATTAACCCCACATTCCTTATGACCCCCCAAAGCATCTATGCCACACTTTCTCCCCTTATGACCCCCAAATGCACAAACCAGGCCATGCAGCAAGGGTCACAAATACACCCATTGAGTTCGCTCTCGTAAAGAGAGTCTCTCACTTGAGGGCTGTCAAACTTCTACCACCCGCAAGACCATCCTACTCTCCCAAGAGTAGAAGGCCTTGGTTACTCCCAATACACAGAAAAATGCATACAAGAAATAAAAGATAGAACACAAATTAATTTTCACAAGGGAAAAATACAAGAAAACCAACCTTTTCATACAAGCAAATCTTTTCAACATAACATGCAATGTGAAAGAAACACAAGGAGAAGTTAAACCAACCTTCAACCTCCCCAAAGGTATAATAGAACTAGCTTGAGGATGAGCAGCCCAAATCCACAATTCTTCCTCCCACACTTAGCCAAAATTTTGAATCCAAAAAACCAAACCTTTCAAAATGCCTAGTCTCCAAAAAATGGAGAGTGGGTGATTACCCACAAAATCTCTCATTCTTGCCTAAGAAGACCTCAGTGAGAGTTCTCACAGGTTTTTAAAATTGAAAAAGGAAAAAGTCAGAAAAAGATCAAAAAGGATCTCTCATCAAAAAGGAAAGTTAACTAACCTAGATGATGCCTTCTAAATTCAATTTTCGCTCACCTTAGGAAACCCACTTTTTAGGGTGACTAAACAACCAAATGGGAGTTGTCACAAGCCTAAAATTACTCCTAACCCTTAGGTATACCTTATGGGCTTTAGGAAACACCTTTAAACTACCCCTAGGAGTCCATTTAACCCCTTTTAAACCCATTTGAAGTTAACTTTCGGGTCACAACTAAGTTTACCACCCCAAAGATTCTCTACCCAAGGAAAATATAGAACCACATTAAATTATTTGAAAAAGCTATGGTTAAAACAACTCCCTCCAAGAGACAATTCAAAAATCAAGACATAAATCAACACATGTGTCAAGTGACACAATAAAATACTTTACAACATTACACATGAAATTTTGTCTCTTGTTGGATTTACACAAATTAACAAATTCAATTTAACACACATGCAACATTTACTTTCACAAATAAAATACGATACATACGGGGTGTTGTCTCTCCAAATAGACAACCCTTGGCTTTACGAATGTACATAGGTCTAGGTTTGGTTCTCCATAATGTTTCCATGGTCACATGGATAATTTTCCTGTGCATCTCAATTACACATTAGTAATTCCAAATAAACTCATATAATTTCCACACATGAATGAGAATACACATCAAACACTCTGCATGCAATTTACATTTAAACAAATTGATGTACCTTATATCCAAATAAATCCACATAAGCAATTATCATAATCCACATAATTTTGATCCATACATAAAACATGCATTCCTATTTCTATCATCATAGTAAAGTCCTGCAAATCCAATAATGACATACATCATCTCAGATTTATCCTATTCTAGAATCATATAGAGTTCTATATCATAAAGCATATAAATAAAGCATCCATATATATCAATGTTATCTAAATCATGAAATCATATAAGTTCTAAATCCATAATGCATAAAATAAAGCATCCATAATAGTCTCGACATGAAAATCACTAAAATGCTAGGATGAGTCGGGGTAGGGCCTCACACCTTCCCCCTCTAGGCATGAACTTCCTCTTGGAGTTCATCAAAAAGATGAGGGTACTGTGATCTCATACATGCCGCATCCTCCTATGAAGTCGTAACCTCATCATAGCAATCCCACTTGACCCTAACCTGGTCCAGCTCTCGACCTCAAAGGCCCAACGTTCGGTGTGCTAAAATGCGAATGGGCTCCAAAGCTAGCTGACCGTCCGACTCCACCTGCAAGGCATCCCAATCTAAAATATGAGGCTCATCACAGATATACTTCCTCAAAAATGATACATGAAACACATCGTGGATACGTGACAGGCTAGGTGGCAATGCTAAACGGTAGGCAACTGGTCCTATCCTCTCAAGGATCACAAATGGTCCTACAATGCGAGGTGCAAGCTTAGAACCCTTTTCATAACAAATTGGACTCTTATGCGGTCACACTCTCAAGAAGACTCTGTCTCCAACCAAGTAGCTACGGTATATCCTCTTCGTATTTGCATATTTCTTCTATCTATCTTGTGCCTCTCTAAGATACTGCCTAATCAAATCCACCTGTTGCTCCATATCCTGAACTATCTCAGGACCAATAGCCACTCTGTCCTCTATGCGGTCCCAACTCAACGGTGTCCTACAAGGCCTACCGTATAATGCCTGATAGGGTGGCATCTCCAAAGAAGTGTGATGCCCATTGTTATAGGAAAACTCCACTAAGGGAAGGTACTCTTCCCATCTGGTCTGATGATCCATGACGTATATGTGAAGTATATACTCTAACACCTAGTTAACCCTCTCTGTCTGACCATCCATTTTCGGATGATAGGCTGTACTGAAGTTGAGCTTAGTTCCCATAGTTGCCTGTAATGCCTTTCAAAAGGAAGAAGTAAAGAGGGAATCCCTGTCAGAGATAATCTTGTGTGGAATGCCATGAAGTCTGACAATGTCTCGCAAGAACACCTATGCTACTGCTAGTACTGTGAAGGTAGTCCAAACTGGTGAAAAGTGGGCCACTTTGGTCAACTTGTCAACTATCACCAAGATGGCATCATAGCGATGAGATGACATAGGAAGACCAATGATGAAATCCATGGATATAGTATCCCACTTCCACTTTGGTATAGCATGAGACTGGAGCAACCCACCTGGATGGCGGTGTTCTGCCTTGACTCTCTGACACTCAAGGCATCGGGCAGCTAACTCAGCAATGAGCTGCCGCATTCCTGGCCAATGATATAACTATCTCAAGTCAGCATGCATCTTCTTAACTCAAGGATGTGCTGCATAAGGAGCTCTATGAGCCTCTATGACAATGAACTCTCACAAACCCCCGGAAGAAGGTACATAGATGTACCCTCTATGGTGTAATAGTCCATCGAAATCCAAGGAATAATCCACATATTTCCCTTCTAGAGTTTCTTGAGATCGTATTACCTGACAAACCTCTAAATACCATCCATCCTCTGGCAACTGCTACAATATCCGATCTCTCAAATCCATGCCCATAGATATGGTGTATACCTCATGATGTCTCCTCCTCAAAGCATCTGCAACTACATTTTCTTTCCCTTTGATGTAGTGAACGTCAAAATCATACTCGCACAAGAACTCCATCCATCTCCTCTGACGTGCATTAAGGTTCGGCTGAGTGAATATGTATTGAAGACTCTGATGGTCTGAATGAAGCTCAAAATGATGGCCCAAAAGGAAGTGTCTTCACCTCACAAGTTAATGCACTACTACTGCAAGCTCAAGGTCATGAGTAGGGTAGTTAAGCTCATGAGTCTTAAGTTTCCTAGACTCAAAAGCTATAGCCCTACCATCCTACATAAGGACTTCTCCTAAACCCTCTAGAGAAGCATCTGTGCAAACCATGAAGTCAACTGAGGGATCTGGTACTACAAGGATAGGTGCACTAGTAAGTGCCTTTTGAGTTCCTAAAAGGCCCTCTCGCACTTCTCTGTCCACTCAAATTTCTTCCCTTTACACTAAAGAGAAGTAATAGGATGTGCGACTCTAGAGAATCCCTCAACAAAATGTCGGTAATAACCTGCTAAGTCCATGAAGCTCCTGACCTCTGTCACATTGGTTGGTGCTAGCCAATCCATAATAGCTCTGATTTTGGATGGGTCTACTGAGATCCCATCACTAGAAATAACGTGCCCAAGGTACTTGACCTCTAAACGAAAGAAGGCACACTTTGACAAACTTCCAAACAACTGATTGTCCCTCAAACACTACAAAACCTATCTCAGGTGCTCCTCATGCTCCTTCTCATTCTGAGAATATATCAATATGTCATCGAGGAACACAATCATGAAACAGTCAAGAAATATGTGGAATACCCCATTCATGAGGCTCATAAAAAATAGCTGGAGCATTTGTAAGACTGAATGGAACCATGGTGAACTCATAGTGGCCATATCTAGTGCGAAATGCGGTCTTGTGGATATCGCTTTCCACTATCCTCAACTGATGGTATCCTGGCTTCATATCAATTTTGGAAAATACTTTGGCACCCTAAAGTTGGTTGAATAAATCATCGATTCTGGGCAAGGGATATCAGTTCTTGATGGTTACTTTGTTCAATTGATGATAATCCATGCATAATCAAAGAGATCCATCCTTCTTCATGAAGATGACTGGTGCACCCCAAGGGGATATGCTCAGACGAATGTGACTCTTCTCTAGGAGTTCCTCAAGCTACATCTTGAGCTCATTAAGCTCATTTATGGTCAACCTATAAGGTGCTCTTGAAATTGGCTCAGCTCCTAATACAAGGTCTATATGAAAGTCAATCTCTCTACAGTGTGGCATTCCGAGTAGCTCTAAAGGAAACACGTCTGAATATCCCTTAAGGATAGGATGGTCATCAATCGATGTTTCCTTTTCATCCTCTTCCTCTCTATCGCTGATAGTGATGGTAAATAACTGACATCCCTTTCGCATGCTCCGCTTAAGCTGCATTGTGGAAATCATATGAAGAGACACAGGTCTCTGATTCCCAGTGATTACTATGGGTGAACCCTGATCATCCTCACACTCGATTTCTTTCTAGAAGAAATCCATCTTGGCTCTATGGGCATAAAGTCAATCCATGCCAAGTACGATGCCATATGATCCAAGTGGTGTAGCTCTAAGGTCTACTAAGGTGGTGGTATTTCCAATCTAAAGCTGATATGCCCTAACCTCTGATTCCACTAACACTCTAGCCCTTGAAGCTAACTCCACTTCCAAACTGGCACCTTGTCTAGTTGCCACTAGCCCGCAATGCTCCACAACCAATGGAGATATAAAGGAGTCAATAGCTCCTGAATCAAATAATATAGATACACTGTTATCTCTGATCATACCTGCAGCCTCAATGACTGTGGCCTGGTGCTATGCCTGACAATTGTCAACTGCTGCAAAGACTCTATGGGACCTACCCATATCTCCAACTGTAGGCTCTTATTATGCCATCCTCTAATTCCCTACCATCTTACCTTGAGGAAAATCCCTCGCCATGTGCCCCATGGATCCACATGTGAAGCAAGCACCGCGTGCCTGAAACTGGACACCCTGAGGCCTAGAGAAAGACTGTCCCCCTGTCCTACTAGAACCACTGTACCCACCCCTGGTGGACTGCTAAGTCCTTGCTAGAGGTGTGTAAGGAACCTGAGCTCGTTGATCTCACCTCTGACCCTGAGATTGCCACTGCTTGGGCTTTGTGCCCTGCTAATTCTGCGGAGGCATCTGCCTCTGGTTCTATTGTGACTATTGCGGAGGAGGGGGTTTGGAGAACCCCGGTGTGTTTCTGTTATTACCTTTCCAATGGGGTCTCTGAAATCCGTATGTCTAGGTTATAGGGTTTTGGTTCTGGAACCGATCCCTTGTATCTTGTAGCCTGACCTGAATCTCCTCTACTATCAGGGCCTTCTCCATGACAACCTGAAGGCTCCCTGGAGCAGACATCCTCACTAGTCCTGCTATGCCGACATTCAGCCCTCTGATGAAATGGTTGACGAGAAGCTTCTCATCTTTCAAGTAGTCCACATAGGGCAAGAGCTCAAATAATTTTCTCTCATACTGGGTCACTGAGAGACCCTTCTACTAGAGGTCATGGAACTCATCTATCCTACACTGTCTATAATGCTCTGACAAGTACCTCTCCATGAACCTTTCTGTAAATATCTCCCATGTGAGAATATCAGGAACTAAACCACACTTGTATTCCTCTTGTCTCCACCATGTGGAGGTCGTTCCTCTCAACAGATGAACTGCTACACATGCCTTTAGATTGCTCTCGTAAGAGCGCAATGCAAAGCACCTCTCAAGGCTCAAAAGCCAAGTCTCAGCTTCTACCCCGTCAGTAGATCCCCGTAAAGATGGTGGTTGGTGTTGAAATGTGGTGACTAATCAGAAAAGTACTATACACTCAGCACATATCCTCGCCGGGGTCTGGGGCCAGGTAGGGGTTCAAGGGCGGCAGCCCCTGAGAAAAGTGGGGGTTCAAGGGTGGCAGCCCCCGAGAAAAAAAAAAAATTGCTGTTTTTCGTTGATGAAAACCAACATTGTAATAAAACCCTAAAAAGGCCGACTTTGTTTGTTGCCCTAAAAATGCATGTTATAAGCGGCTGGGATGCTTAAGGCATTGTAAGGTTGATGTACTATTTTTGCTGGATAATAAGAAAGATTGGACAGCTGTGTATGGTGGACGTAACCCATTCTGGGTGAACCACGTTAAATCTCTGTGTTATCTGTGTCCTATTTTATTTCTTTATCTTTTGTATTTAAATCTGCATATAATTGTTAGTTCATATTTTCTTCGGATCTGCTTGAAACCCTAACAATTGGTATCAGAGCGAGGTTTTCTGTAAATTGGTAGGACTTTCAAATTTGAGTGGGAGCAATGGAGGATTCCAAATTCAAGGTCGAAAAGTTTAATGGCCAGAATTATCAGTTATGGAAAATGTAGATGGAGGATTACCTGTATCAAAAGGATTTGTGGCAGTCATTGGAAGGAAAGGTAAAGAAACTGACCACAATATCAGATGAAGAGTGGGACATTTTAGATAGAAAGGCACTGGGATCCATTCGATTGTGCCTTGCGTCGTCTATAGCATTCAATATAACATAAGCAAAAATGACTGTAGATTTGATGGCAACATTGGCTAAGTTGTATGAGAAACCCTCGGCTTCGAATAAGGTATTTTGTATGAAGCATTTGTTTAATTTGAAAATGAGTGAGGGAGGATCTGTAGTGGAGCACTTAAATGAATTTAATACAATTACCAGTCAATTGTCTTCGGTAAAAATTACCTTTGCAGAAGAGGTTAGGGCTCTCTTGATTTTATGTTCTTTGCCAGAAAGCTGGAATAGCTTGGTTATGGTTGTAAGTAACTCTATCTCTGATAAAAATACTTTAGTATTTGATGATATTGTTGGTTTTATCCTAAGCGAGGAAATGCAAAAGAAAAGAACAGGTGAGACTTCAACATCATCGGGTAGTGTTTTGAATGTGGAGAACAAAGGAAGATCAAAGGAAAGAAGAAAAGGCCCTGGGAATGAGAAGTCAAGAGGGAAGTCAAAGAAAGGATGCTCTCAATCTAGAGGAAAGAAAGATTGCTGGTACTGCGGAAAGCCTGGTCATCTAAAGAAAGACTGTTGGTCTCGGAAAAACAAAGAAGGAGACAAAAATGAAAATGACAGTAAGGAAGCTAATATTGCAAGTAATACTTTACAAGATGCTTTAATCTTATGTTTGGATAATGTTAATGATTCCTGGGTAATAGATTCTGGGGCTTCATTTCATGCCACACCCCATAGAAAATATTTTTTAGATTATGTTCAAGGTGATTTTGGACAGGTATATTTGGGTGATGATGAGCCCTGTCAAATTGTTAGAAAAGGAAAGATAAAGATCAAGTTGCAGAATGTTAATGACTGGTTTCTGTAGGGCAACTAGGTAGTGAAGGTTGCATAGTTACCTTCTCAGACAGTATGTGGAAGGTCACTAAAGGATCATTAGTAGTAGCTAAAGGTGAGAAGGTAGGCACATTATATCTGTGTACTAGTAACACTTACTCTACCTTAGCTGCTACAGATAAAGTTACTGTAGGGACAACAACAATAAATGTTGCAAGAACAGATTCGATAATGTGGCACCATAGGCTTGGGCACATGAGTGAGAAAGGGATGAAAATCCTTCACTCCAAAAATCTATTGCCAAGATTAAAGAAGATTGATTTAGAGTTCTGTGAAAACTGTGTTTATGGTAAACAGAAAAGAGTCAAATTTCTCAAGGTTGGGAAAGAGAAGAAGAGTGAGAAGATAGAGCTTGTACATTCAGATGTATGGGGACCGACTCAGGTATCATCTCTTGGTGGCTCTTGTTATTATGTTATTTTTATTGATGGCTCAACTAGAAAAACATGGGTATATTTCTTAAAACAAAAATCAGATGTTTTTGAAACTTTCAAGAAATGGAAAGCTTTGGTTGAGAATGAGACAAGAAAAAAGTTGAAGTGTCTCAGATTGGATAATGGAGGTGAGTATTGCAGCAAAGCATTTGAAGATTACTATTCCTTAAATGGGATTCAAAAGCAGAAGACAATTCCAGGAACTCCACAGGAAAATAGTGTGTCAGAGAGAATGAATAGGACTATTATGGAACGTGCGAGGAGCATGAGATTGCATGCTGGATTGCCCTTACATTTTTGGGCAGATGCTATACATACTGTTGTCTATTTGATAAATAGAGGACCTTCAACCCCTTTGGATGGTGGTATTCTAGAGGAGGCATGGACTGCTAAAAAGGTAAATTATTCTTTTCTAAAAACTTTTGGTTGCGAAGATTTTGTCCATGTTGATAAAGAAAACAGAACCAAGCTTGATGTTAAATCTTAGAAATGTACCTTCATTGGATATGGGATAGATGAATATGGCTATCGGTTATGGGATTTCAAAAATAAGAAAATAATTAGAAGTAGAGATGTCATCTAAAGAAAGACTGTTGGTCTCGGAAAAACAAAGAAGGAGACAAAAATGAAGATGACAGTAAGGAAGCTAATATTGCAAGTAATACTTTACAAGATGCTTTAATCTTATGTTTGGATAATGTTAATGATTCTTGGGTAATAGATTCTGGGGCTTCATTTCATGCTACACCCCATAGAAAATATTTTCTAGATTATGTTCAAGGTGATTTTGGACAAGTATATTTGGGTGATGATGAGCCTTGTCAAATTGTTGGAAAAGGAAAGATAAAGATCAAGTTGTAGAATGGAAATGACTGGTTTCTGCACGAGGTAAGACATGTTCCTAACTTAAGAAGAAATTTAATTTCTGCAGGGCAACTAGGTAGTGAAGGTTGCATAGTTACCTTCTCAGACAGTATCTAGAAGGTTAGTAAAGGATCATTAGTAGTAGCTAAAGGTGCAAAGGTAGGCACATTATATTTGTGTACTGGTAACACTTACTCTACCTTAGCTGCTACAAATAAAGTTACTGCAGGGACAACAACAATAGATGTTGGAAGAACAGATTTGATAATGTGGCACCATAGGCTTGGGCACATGAGTGAGAAAGGGATGAAAATACTTCACTCCAAAAATCTATTGCCAGGACTAAAGAAGATTGATTTAGAGTTCTGTGAAAACTGTGTTTATGGCAAACACAAAAGAGTCAGATTTCTCAAGGTTGGGAAAGAGAAGAAGAGTGAGAAGTTAGAGCTTGTACATTCAGATGTATGGGGACCGGCTCATGTATCATCTCTTGGTGGCTCTTGTTATTATGTTATTTTTATTGATGACTCAACCAGAAAAACATGGGTATATTTCCTAAAACAAAAATCAGATGTTTTTGAAACTTTTAAGAAATGGAAAGCTCTGATTGAGAACAAGACAGGAAAAAAGTTGAAGTGTTTCAGATCGGATAATGGAGGTGAGTATTGCGGCAAAGCATTTGAAGATTACTGCTCCTTAAATGGGATTAGAAAGTAGAAGATAGTTCTAGGAACTCCACAGGAAAATGGTGTGTTAGAGAGAATGAATAGGACTATCATGGAACACACGAGGAGCATGAGATTGCATGCTGGATTGCCCTTACATTTTTGGGTAGATGCTGTACATACTGCTGTTTATTTGATAAATAGAGGACCTTCAACCCCTTTGGATGGTGGTATTCTAGAGGAGGCATGGACTGGTAAAAAGGTAAATTATTCTTTTCTAAAAACTTTTGGTTGCGAAGCTTTTGTTCATGTTGATAAAGAAAACAGAACCAAGCTTGATGCTAAATCTCAAAAATGTACCTTCATTGGATATGGGATAGATGAATATGGCTATTGGTTATGGGATTTTGAAAATAAGAAAATAATTAGAAGTAGAGATGTTATATTCAATGAGAAGGTTATGTATAAAGAACAGATGTAGGAAAAGAAGCATGAACAGGACAAACAAGAATATATGGTGTTGGATAAGATTCCTGAAAATGAAATGCCACAGGTACCTGATGCTCAACAACAACAGATTGTCCCACAAACTCCTGCAAGTGTTAGATGTTCTACGAGGACAAGTAGACACCCTAAAAGATTTTCTCCTTCTTTGTATTCTATTTTATTAACGGATTTTGGTGAACCAGAAGAATATGAAGAAGCAATGCAGGTAGATACCAAACAATAATGGGAACTAGGCATGAAAGAGGAGATGGACTCTTTGATGATAAATAAGACTTGGGACTTAGTCCCTTTACCTGCAGAAAAAAGAGCCTTGCCTAACAAATGGGTTTATCGGCTGAAGGAGGAGGAAGGAGGTCAGAAAAGATATAAGGCCAGACTTGTGCTAAAAGGTTTTGCACAGAAAAAGGGTATAGATTATAATGAAATATTTTCTCCAGTTGTAAAAATGACTTCAATTAGAACTGTACTTAGTCTTGTGGCTGCAGATGATTTACATCTTGAACAATTAAATGTCAAAATAGCTTTTCTCCATGGAGATTTGGAGGAGGAAATTTACATGTTGCAACCACAAGGATATGAGGTCAAAGGTAAGGAGAACTTGGTGTGCAGGTTGAAGAAAAGTCTATATGGCCTAAAGCAAGCACCCCGACAATGGTATTTAAAATTTGATAGTTTCATGGCTGAACACGGTTATCATAGATGTCATTCTGCTCATTGTGTATATTTTAAAAGATTTGATAATGGCAGTTATATTATCTTGTTGCTTTATGTTGATGACATGCTTGTTGCTGGGTCTAACATGCAACATATAAATGATCTTAAACAAAAATTAGTCAGGTCATTTGCTATGAAGGATTTGGGTGCAACTAAGCAAATTCTCGGTATGAGGATTACACGGGACAGGAAAAATAGAACTTTGAATTTGTCCCAAAGTGAGTATATAAAGAAGGTGTTGAAAAGATTTAACATGCAGGATGCAAAAGCAGTTAGTACACCTTTGGCTAGTCATTTCAAATTGACTAAGGAGATGTGCCCAAAGGCACAGGAAGAGGTTAATAAAATGTCTAACATCCCATATTCATCAGTTGTTGGCAGTGTGATGTATGCAATGGTATGTACAAGGCCAGATATTGCACATGCAGTGAGAGTTGTGAGCAGGTTTATGAGTAATCCGGGTATGGAACATTGGAATGTTGTGAAATGGATTCTTCAGTATTTGAAAGGAACTACTACGAAGGCATTATGTTTCAAAGGATCTAATGCTGCTCTAAGTGGATTTGTTAACTCTGATCTGGCGGGTGATATTGATTCACGGAGGAGTACTACAGGGTATGTTTTTACTATAGGGGAACTGCAGTCAATTGGGTTTCTAGGCTGCAAAAGGTTGTTGCACTTTCAACCACTGAAGTTGAGTATGTTGCTGCTACAGAAGCCAGTAAGGAGATGATTTGGTTACAATGTTTTCTGGAGGAATTGGGTCAGACACAGGAGGATCACCCATTGTATACTGATAGCCAGAGTGCCATTCATCTTGTGAAGAACTCTGCTTTTCATTCAAGGACAAAGCACATTCAGCTCAGGTACCACTTCATCCGGACTATTTTTGAGGAGGGTCAGTTACGGCTTGAGAAGATTCACACAAGTGAGAATCCTACCGATATGTTCACAAAGGCAGTTCCATAGGAGAAGTTGATTTCTTCATCAGTTTTTGTTGGTCTTCTTGATTGATAATTGTGGAATTTATATCAGTCAAGTCCTAGTGTTTTATCCAGCGGATGTTGCATGTACAGTGGTGTCGTGTAGTATCAGTCTCCAAGTGGGAGATTCTTCGGTGTGGAGCCTGATCAGTCTCCAAGTGGGAGATTGTTGAAGTGTGGTGACTGATCAACAAAGTACTATACACTCAGCACGTATCCTCGCCAGGGTCTGGGACCAGGCTGGGCCCCCGGCAGGGGTTTGGGGAGGCAACCCCCAAGAAAAGCGGGGGTTTGAAAGCAGCAGCCCCTGAGAAATTTTTTTTTTTTGCCATTTTTCGTTGATGAAAACTGACATTGTAATAAAACCCTAAAAAGGCCGACTTTGTTTGTTGCCCTAAAAATGCATGTTATAAGTGACTGGGATGCTTAAGGCATTGTAAGGTTGATGTACTATTTTTGCTGGATAATAAGAAAGATTGGACGGCTGTGTATGGTGGATGTAACCCATTCTGGGTGAACCACATTAAATCTCTGTATTATCTGTGTCCTGTTTTATTTCTTTATCTTTTATATTTAAATCTACATATAATTGTTAGTTCATATTTGCTCCGGATCTTCTTGAAACCCTAACAGTTGGAGGCGCATAACCTCCCTGATAAGATCCCCTGGTTGCCAACGTGCTCTCTCATAATACACTGGCTCTGCCACTGGAGGTGGTCCTGGTAGGTGCACAAACTCAGGCTCATTCCCACCCTAACTCTCTACGGGAATATGAGGTGGATTCCTGCTCCGTTCCCTATCTACCGATCTATGACTCCTTGAGTTCTGATTTTCAACATGATGATCCCCAGCTGGAAACCTATCCTGGACTATACTAATCAGGTTCTGGAGTGCTTCTAAGATGTTTCAGTTTGGATCAACTGGCTATTCGGGAGGAGCCTTTGGGTTCACTTCTGGAACTGATTCCTCCCTATCTACCTCTCCGCGTGCTATGCGTACATACCTAAGTCCCCTTCCGCGCTTGCGAGCTTGTCGCATAGTCGGAGGCATCCTTAAGAGAAAATAAAATAAAATAAATTAAATAACTACTTTTTTTCTTTTGAAAAAGTATTTAATTAATTAAATTTATATATCATAGAAAATTAATATAATAAAATTAATTAAATAATTAAAGTGAAACGTAATGGAGAAAGGTTCCTAGTGTTGGAAACCTTGCTCTGATACCAAAATGTCATGCCCAAACTTTTGGGCACGAACGGGAATTTTTTTTTTTTAATCACAACTTAGTAACATTAAATTTGCTAATATGAAATGCACTAGCAAGTTTGTCTTAACTATGTGTGAGTTAACTCTAACCACTAACTCAAGTAAGTGAAAATAACTTAAATCAAATGCGGAATACTAAAAGAATATTTTATTATCTCATCGATTTTAATCAATAAATTAATTTAGTCAATTAATTGACGTAGATAAAGTTAATCTCCAATAACCATTAATTGTTTTTAGGAACTAATTAAATTAGTCTTAGCATTTAGTTTATAAATGTCTATATTTTATTTTAACAATAATGAAAATGTGTTTAAACTAAATCGATTAAAGGGTCAATTAAATTCATAATGAATTTTGTCCTATAAAGTTTAATCTCAATAAAATACTATGTTTAGGTGGACTAAAAAAAATATTGCCCCATAGCCAAAATAACTTACCCCAATTTGTTATAAAATTTCTAAAGATTAAACTTCATAAGTATTTTAAATTTAAACATCTTATTTAAATATACTCACATGTTTGTTAAAAACATATATAAATTATAAACACCTAATAAAATATTAGATCTCCAATATGCCCTTAAACAAACATTATTATTCAATGTTTAAATTATAATAAACATTAATATATATAATAAAGTATAAAATTCATTAATATATATAATAAATTATATATATTTTCATTAACAACCATTATAAACAAATTACCCATGAAAACCCTAACTATAATATATAAATTAAAAAATGTCCTTTCTTTACTTTCATTTCTTATTAGCTCTACTTTTTTTTTGAATACCCTAACCGAAACTGGGTTAGGGTTTTGTATTAATATTTTTTTGTTTGCAGGGGGCCGAATGGCTAATGGTGGGGGAGGGCGGTGGATTTGTTGAGAAGGCAGAGGCCATGGTGGGGGGAAGGGGGGGGGGGGCGTCGCTGTGGGGTGCCACCCACAATGGGAGCCGAAGCCTCCCACTATGGGTTGTGGCCCACAGTGGCGGCTACGGCCGCCGCCCACTGAGTGGAGGGGGGTCGCCCTGTGGGGACATCTGCAGGGGCCAAGCCCTTTCCATGGTTCTTCATATATATATATATATTTTTAATTTTGTTTTTGTTTTATTTTTTTTTAAATTAAAAATGTAATTATATATATATATGCACAAATATATTAAATATATAAATATATTTTAAATATATATATATATATATATATATATATATATATATATATATGAACAACAACTATAAACAGAGTTAAATAAATATGAACAGCAACTATATAAATATGTTATTATTTAAATTAGATAGACCATTTAATTCTAGATTTTAATTTTTGCAAATAAGTAGATGACAAAAAACAATAAATTTAATAGCAACTATATAAATGACAGAATTCAATAAATTTAACAGCAACTATATAAATGTTATATTATTTAAATTTAACTTTAGAGCTACGCATAAGGAAATAACTGATCCTTTTATTTTCAGAAATAACATGCAAAATAAACTTTCATTTTCAAAACTAATATGCATACTACAAATATAATTTTTATTTGTAACTATAGGGAACTTAATCCAAGATAAACATTTCTTTTATTTTATTTTATTTTGCAACAAAATAATACTCAACAAAATATTGCATTTCTTTAGAGTACATTTAAACTACATTATAGCCATCAATACAAATGGGTGTGATACCCAACTAGTCTCTCATTTTTATTAAATGAGGACTTTAATTAAAATAAATACATTTTCTTTTCAAAGTAATTACAACATCTAGTTTCCCTTTACATTTCTGCAACTTAAAATATAAAATATTCCATTCCCAAATCTTATTCTGCAAATAATAAATCCAGCAACTTCTACTTGTCCTTTTCTTTTCTTCTAAACAACCTGCAATTAAATCATTGGCTATGACCATGGAGTGCTCACCTCCAAGCCTAGGCTTACTAGAAGCCACACTCAAGCTTGGAGAACCAAGCCCTAGACAGGTTACAGACATGCAAACACAACAAGCAAGGGAAAAACATATAACAATCACTTTCCCAACCAAGGCTACACTTCATCACAAAAGGTGATGATTTTCACATGGGTGGTAGTGGACCAAATACCCCGAGGAGACTGCAAGAATAGTAGTTCACAATGCCACCTCATGGCAAACAAAGTTATTTCATAAGATCATTAACCCCACATTCCTTATGCCCCCCAAGGCATCTATGTTACACTTTCTCCCCTTATGACCCCCAAATGCACAAACCAGGCCATGCAGCAAGGGTCACAAATACACCCATTGAGTTTGCTCTCGTAAAGAGAGTCTCTCACTCGAGGGCTATCAAACTTCTACCACCCGCAAGACCATCCTACTCTCCCAAGAGTAGAAGGCATTGGTTACTCCCAATACACAGAAAAATGCATACAAGAAATAAAAGATAGAACACAAATTAATTTTCACAAGGGAAAAATACAAGAAAACCAACCTTTACGTACAAGCAAATCTTTTCAACATAACATGCAACGTGAAAGAAACACAAGGAGAAGTTAAACCAACCTTCAGCCTGCCCAAAGGTATGCTAGAACTAGCTTGAGGATGAGCAACCCAAATCCACAATTCTTTCTCCCACACTTAGCCAAAATTTTGAATCCAAAAAACCAAACCTTTCAAAATGCCTAGTCTCCAAAAAATGGAGAGTGGGTGATTACCCACAAAATCTCTCATTCTTGCCTAAGAAGACCTCAGTGAGAGTTCTCACAGGTTTTTAAAATTGAAAAAGGAAAAAGTCAGAAAAAGATCAAAAGGGATCTCTCATCAAAAAGGAAAGTTAACTATCTTAGATGATGGCTTCTAAATTCAATTTTCGCTCACCTTAGGAAACCCACTTTTTAGGGTGACTAAACAGCCACATGGGAGTTGTCATAAGCCTAAAATTACTCATAACCCTTAGGTATACCTTATGGGCTTTAGGAAACACCTTTAAACTACCCCTGGGAGTCCATTTAACCCCTTTTAAACCCATCTAAAGTTAACTTTCGGGTCAAACCTAAGTTGACCACCCCAAAGATTCTCTACCCAAGGAAAATATAGAACCACATTAAATTATTTGAAAAAGCTATGGTTAAAACAACTCCCTCCAAGAGACAATTCAAATATCAAGACATAAATCAACACATGTGTCAAGTGACACAATAAAATACTTTACAATATTACACATGAAATTTTGTCTCTTGTTGGATTTACACAAATTAATAAATTCAATTTAACACACATACAACATTTACTTTCACAAATAAAATATGATACATACGGGGTGTTGTCTCTCCAAATAGACAACCCCTAGCTTTACGAACATACATAGGTCTAGGTTTGGTTCTCCATAATATTTACCATGGTCACATGGATAATTTTCCTGTGCATCTTAATTACACATTAGTAATTCCAAATAAACTCATATAATTTCCACACATGAATGAGAATACACATCAAACACTCTGCATGCAATTTACATTTAAACAAATCGATGTACCTTATATCCAAATAAATCCACATAAGCAATAATTTACATAATTTTGATCCATACATAAAACATGCATTCCTATTTCTATCATCATAGTAAAGTCCTGCAAATCCAATAATGACATACATCATCTTAGATTTATCCTATTCTAGAATCATATAGAGTTCTATATCATAAAGCATATAAATAAAGCATCCATATATATCAATGTTATCCAAATCATGAAATAATATAAGTTCTAAATCCATAATGCATAAAATAAAGCATCCATAATAGTCTTGACATGAAAATCACTGAAATACTAGGTTGAGTCGGGGAAGGGTCTCACAATTAGTCCATCAACCCCAAAGACATCATCTGCATTACTCTTCTCATTTAATGAAGAGTATCCTTTACCTTTAACCATGCAAAGAGAGTTATTACCAAACCTTACAACACCTCCATCAAACTCTTGAAGGGATAAGAACTTACTTTTTCCACCAGTCATGTGGTGTGAGCAACCACTATCTATTATCCATTCATCATTGTTATCCATGTGAGACACCAATGCCTTCTCATTAGTTAGATCATCCTTCCCATGAACAAATAATATCTCCTCGTTATCATCTTCTTCCGATTCATCATCGGTCACACCTTCATCCACTGCAACATAATAATGTTTCTTGCCTTTTCCTTTGAATTTCCTAAAATTTGTTGGCATTTGGCATAACTGATACAGATGCAGGTGATGCAGTTGAAGACTGATGACTGCACTGGTAAAGGATAAAAGTCTATTTGTGATGAAGAGATTGATATTCTATGATTAGATGACATGATCAGTTATTTGTGTTATCATTGATGGAAACTGGTGTCAAATGATGTTTATGATGTTTTGTTTTGTCATCTAAGTGATTTGGTTTATCAGAAGATAGGGTTTATAGGTAGAGAACTGATGTCTATGAAATAGGACTTTAACTGGTAAAGAAGAGATGTTTTGGTTGAATCAGACGATCGACGATGTTTGGTGATTTGCGGCTTGGATGGTGAACTTATATCATCGAAAGGTGTATCTGACTAGAACCGGAACTTATCAAGATTATCAGAAGGTGTGTTTAAAATTTCTGATGAAGTTTTGCTAATTTTTTAGTAGGTTTTAAGACTGGTGAAGAAATCATCAAACCGGTAATGATTTTTGTTATGGTGGTGATCGATGACAAGTCTACATGAAGTTGGTAACATGGCACAACCTGTGTGAAAAGATTTGATTATTGTTTTGGCGTGATTCAAGGAAGTATTTATTGGGAATCAGTGAAGTTATTAGTAGAGTG
Organism: Cryptomeria japonica; assembly: GCF_030272615.1. NCBI lineage: Eukaryota > Viridiplantae > Streptophyta > Pinopsida > Cupressales > Cupressaceae > Cryptomeria > Cryptomeria japonica. Next base: position 650,238,172 of record NC_081410.1, read on the forward strand.
TTTTGAGGGTTTTAATTTGGTACTCTAGCTAGGAAATGTGGAAATCATCAAAGCAAATCAATATTAGCCTAGTTCAATCACGAAAACTAAAATGCAATGATAACAATCCTAAAAACACTCAATAAAGACATGAAAAAAAGACATCAATTCAAATGCAAATCATTGCAAACTTGAATGTCTCCTTCATGTGGCTCCATTGTCCTTCTTTCTCCTTCAAATAGCTTTGTTGTGGATCTCACCGACTATAGCGTCCTAAAATTGCGACACTTGCAATTTCGACCGCATTTGGGTCTTCACGATGGCGACGCAACACTGAACCTGAATGGAGACCCCGAAACTTGCTCACGACACCAAAAAACTGCATTTTCAAGCACCTTGGCCTGAACCTCCTTTGCACCCTGCTGTCCCGGGAGGTAGGACCAGAGCACCCAGCGCCCTGGTCCCTGGCCCTATTTTGGGCCTGGTCTCCTATGGGACTTCGGGTCTTTTTAGTTTGCAAATTGGAAATTATCTTTCCTGGTCGGCCTAAGGTCGGGAAAATCAGTCTTTTAACCCTAATTGGCAAGTATATAAACTATATTTTCCTCTCCCATTTGAGGAAGGGGGTCATATGTGTACAAGCGTGGAAACTATACTCAAGCATTCAAGCATTCAAGCATTCCTTCAAGCAATTGATCATTTCAAGTCTCCATTCAAGGCTAAGTGTTGCATTCAAGACAAGGATTCAACCATTAAAGAGGAGATCACTTACAACATACTACTACAACATACAACATCTATACCTTCGCACATAAGGATACAAACATCCTTACAACAAGGTATTAGTACTTGTTTTACATTACAGACATTTACATTTATAGCATTGCTCATTTCTTAGTTAATTCCAAAACCGGGGTTTGACCTAAAGGCAAACCCCTAATCCCTAACCCCCCAATCGTCTTTGGTTTTCTATGTGTAGGTTGCAGGTACGCGGCTGAAATTGAAGATCTGGAATCCTTGTGCAGAGACGAACAGATCCCCCTTCATTTCGCGGATTTTTCGGAGGACCGTGGCGCTCGGGCGCCATCGTCCCGGCAACTTTCGCTCAAATTTGCAGGACAGCACCGTATCGACATTTTACTGCTAATTCCAGGTCCGCAACTTCATACTGTATTCCTATCTCAGTTTATAAGCGAATCTTTCTCACTTTTTATACATTCCTAGCTTAATTCTTCTATGCACATTCTTTACAAAAGAGGGTAGCCTTGCTGTCATAACCCTTGAAACACATTTAGCATCCAATCTTGCATTGCGTGGGATTGGATCTTGTGGGTTTCAACCCCTCTTTTGAATGTAAAGTCTCTCCCCTAAGTGAAAACCATCAACCCTAGTGAATCTCCCTTCTCTCTCCTTGGAGTTGGAAGAGGGGAGAGCAACTAGGGTTCGATCGCGATTTTCCGCTTTACACCTACTAGTGCATAAGCATGATGTGAAAGCAAGTAGACAAGACGATAGCGCAAGAATACTAGAAGCGTGATTGATTCGACCAGGGATCAGGGCTCAGGGGCCTTGATTGAAGAAATTCATCCAATTTATAGACAAATTGGAGAAAAGATCAAATTAGCATGAAAGTGATTCGAATAGAAATTCAAATCAAGAATAGCAAAATTATGACATGTGTATGACAAATTCCTATGCAAGGATTTATGACAATTTATGACAATTTATAGCAAATTGCTATGCAAGGATTATGACAAGAATTTGAAATAGAAATAGACATTCAGGAATTTAGGAGAAATTAGAAAATTAGGTTAGAAATGATGACTTGGAAATTAGGAAATTGATGCGAATTACGTAAATTAATTAATAATTTTTCATTCATTAATTAATTTACAAAAATAGGAGGAATTAATTGGCCAATTAAATAAACATTTAATTGTGACAAGAAGACTTAGGATAGATAAATAAATTATTTATCCTAGAGAGAAAATGGAGAGAAAATGACAAACAAGGTTAAATGAATAAATCATGAAACCCTAGAAGATAATTTAGAAATGCAAGGACGACAATTAGGTCTTGATGTAAGATTGATTTGATGTCGATTCGATCATGATTTTGAATTGATAAAAGACCAATGTTGATAAGTGATTTGATTGACAAATGCGCCAATTGACGAGGAACAATGACAAATTGATCCAAATTGACGTGATTGAGAAGGACGACGATCGATGACAAATCGATCGCAAAATGACAAGATTGACAAGTTGATAAGGATCAACCAAAATCATGACTGAAAATTGTTATCAACAAGACCTAATTCGAAAGCGAGAAAAATAAGGAATGCAGAAGAAGGACTCGATGCTCACAAATGATAAAGACCAAGTGCGCAACATGGAAGAAATGTTAATGTGACGCAAAAAAACCCTAAAATAAGGCAATGCGCAAATGTTAAAGTATGACTCCGCAAGCGTTGACCATTTTTAGACGTCTACATTTTGCCTCTCTTTGAGACAATGCGATTTCAAGCATTGTTTCAAAGAACAATAATGAAAATGCCCCAGACAATAACAATGACATATGCATGCCCCCTCGAGGAATTGGCCGGAAACATCCAGAAAAGAGGCCAATTGACTGATAAGAATGATAGAACATGATAGGAGAAAACAAACTGAAAATCGGAGATCGGATATACGAATGAAAAGCAATTGAAGGTGCAAAAAACCACGAGCAACATGAGATGGAGAGAGTGCACGTCCATCTATGCACTGACAAAGATCTATAAATGAGACAAAGAGAGTGAAAATTGCTCATTTGCACTAGCCCAAGAAGAGGATTTGTTGCTCTGGAAAAGGACACTTGCAGAGAGATGGCGAACATTCCAATGGTAGATCACCTCGGGGAATGTGTACGCACCTACAAATGACTGGACGACACGGGAGAAGCAGTATGTATCTCAAAAACCTATATTGTTAATTTTATGAATTTGACTTGCTTGCGGGACATTGCGGAGCCCACAGGGAATGCAAAAACTGACTTCTGCGCCTGTGTGAGCACATCATGTGCTCGTGTAGGGTATCCTACACTTGTGTAGGGTACACAGGTGCAAGTTGTTGCTACATAGGCGCAGGACTTAGCACACAGGCGCACTTGTGCATTGGGAACCCTAATTTGGCCAAAAACAACATGCGAATGATCTGAAAAGGGGGGATAAGAATAGGATAGGTCAAAATAGATGAGAAACACCCTGATTTGGACATGAAACAAGGAAATGCAGCCTGTAGGAGTAAACCCTAAAACTGACAAAATGTGCCCCAATTGTGATGCAGAGTCGACAGTATCCATTGATCATGTGGGAGAACCGACCAGACTACTTCATGTTACGACATAGACTCAGGAGCATGGACAGAGATACATTAGCAGGACTTGGAATATACTATATCACATTCATGCTTGAGATTAGGGCAAACACAAGACTACTGACCGCATTGGCAGAGCGATGGCATTCAGAGACTTCCTCTTTCTATCTGGCGACTGGAGAGGCGACTGTGACACTAGAGGATGTATGGCGTATCCTCTGCATTCTGATTCATGGATAGATGATAGAGTATGACCCAGTGATAGGGAGAGACGCTTTGTGTAGATTATTTGAGTGTGACGCAGATGATCTAGATATTGGAGAGAGGGAGATTGGCTGGGAGACCATGGCATCAGAGTATGATCGACAATATGTGGTGATAGCAGTGGTGATAGCATGTCTATTAGCAGGAGACAGATGAGGACATGGATTCCCTATTGGATGGGGAAGAGTGCTAGAGCGGATGGCGATAGAGGGTACGGTGTATGCATGGGGACCATGTGTACATGCTATGCTATATTTTCAGTTGCATCAGATAGCATATCAGGGAGTGCAGACTTTGAGCTGTGGAGTCACATTGCTACAGGTATGGGCATTTGAGCACATAGCCATATGTCGACTGATTGCAGAGAGATAGGTAATACCACACCGACCATATGTGTACTATTATGGGGGAGCACTGAGACAGGATCCTTTTGGATACATATTGTATTGGCGACATGAGCTAGATAGATTAAGAGAGTTCACATGGAGGCCATATCTTGATTGCCCTGGATAGTCAGATGATAGTGATGAGCTATCGTATTGTAGACAGGAGAGGTACCTGATTGGGCAACTAGTGAATCACCAGAGAGTGATTGAGATGTACCTACCAGAGAGAGTTAGATGACAGTTTGGAGAGAGGCAGGATGTACCTAGAGGGACTGTACACTTTGCTCGATCTCATAGAGAGACGAGTCAGTGGGGGAGAATGATTCGGCCACACATTGCATATGCTGACTTCACACAGCTATAGCAAAGACAGTGGGATTGGAGATCATATGTGGTGGACACTGGGATGACAGAGGAGTATGAGCAATGGTTTGCACGACGACGGCTAGTGCCATTGACAGATCCTGATATTCCAGTACCGAGGAGACAAGAGGACTTCCCACTCGCAGGAGAGGAGGGAGATGATGAGGATGAGGAGGATGAGGGTGGGGATGAGGATGAGGGGGATGACGAGGATGGAGATGATGAGGATGATGATTATGAGCTAGACTTAGCTGATCAGGAGTCATTGCAGGATATACCCATAGAGTCGGAGACAGCTAGGATAGAGGAGATGGAGATGTGCAGGGCTACCATAGCGAGTTAGCATGATCACATTGTGACATTAGAGAGACAGAATGCCATCTTGAGGATAGAGCAGGATCAGTTCAAAGCGGAGATAGCCAGACTTACAGTGGCTCGAAATACAGCAATAGCTTAGGCACAACAAGAAGAACAGAGTCACTAAGTATATTGGGTCGATTAGGGATGCCAATGCACAGGAGATGACACAGATGTTGGTAGAGATTGGAGAGGAGATACGCCATTGGAGGACACTATATGAGAGTGCAGTTCCACTAAAGGTCAGGATTGGCTAAGGGATAGTGGCAGAAAGTTGCAATAAGCTAGGGAATATGGATGAAAGGTTATAATAAGCAAATGGATAAATGACCAAAAGCTATGATGGACTAAAAGCTGCAAACAAGATACGTGATGCTCATGAAGATCCTCAGCCTTGTCAAGATCAAAGGTGGAAAGAGGAAATGGACATGAGGGACAATAGGATATGAAGGGTAATGACAGGGGTTCGATAGGATAGTGAAGGGCAATAAGATATGAAGGAGGAAACCTGCCCCCAAGTACGGTTTGCAAGAAGTTCATAGATTACGCATGACGCCTGTTTGCCAGGTTTTCATCACGGTACTTGCCCAAGGCACCTATTTGCCAGGTTTTCACCAGTGGACAAATTATTTTTGCTTTACTTTTTTCTTTCTTTTTTTCTTTTTTTTTTTATTTTTTTTTATTTTTTTTTGGATTTTGACTTTTTCAATAGAAGATGGACACATGATAGGGGATGGAAGAAGGACTCAAGCATATTATTTTCTGGATAGTAACCTTGAAATAAATGGACCATGACCTTTAAAAGTATGCTCAAAGACGTCGGTAGGATAAGGACATGGAAAAAGAGATGAAACTAAGGCAAGGATTTATGCAAAGGATTGGACCAAAGGGATCGAAGGATGGAAAATATGAATTGGATAATGGATAGGGTATTGGAAGAATTTTGCTTGAGTGGATGGAAATGTTGGCAAGATTTACATTGGCACACACCTTGAGGGGTGATGGACTGATGGAGGAAAGACGTATTTTGGATATTGAGATTTTGACGAAGGAAAGTCTATGGATTTTGGGACATGAGGGCCCAAAATGGATAAAGAAGGTGATGGAGGAATAGACTTGGAATGTTTGGATGGAGGAATAGCAATTGTAGATGCCAATTTTGATGTTTCTTTAGGCTTTTGTGCTTCAAGGAGCCGCTTAGGGATCCACATGGTTTTTGATTTTTCATGCTTTTGTGGTTTCTTGGAGTGCATTGCTTGCACAAGGGATTTAGGAACCCATATAGATTTTGACTTTTGTTTTTTAGCAATGGGCCTTTGTGACCTTTTGGATTTTTCCTTTTCTTTTTGGCTCATATTTTTCGTTGCTTTGACATGTTGATTAGATTGGACATGTTGATCCTTGAATACATGTGGATTTCTAGACTTATGACTTTTATACTTGGCATCCAAATTTCTTGGAGGGGGAAAGGAATGCATGGATGGATATGAATGAAATAGAGTTATTTTGGATGGATGAAATTTACTCAAGGATGTGTGCCTTTGCTGACCTTGCATAGAGGACGAAGGGATATAAGGACCTAAGATGGATGGAAGGTATGATGGGGAAGGTGTATGCTTGGATTTAGCAGGGGTACCCATGTCTTGAGGAATTTCACTGAGGCCATGACCCTTAATATTTTCTTTAACATGAAGGGATGCTTGCTTATGGTGATATACTCCTTTGCCTTTATGAATATCTTGACTTGTAGGATACTCTTTTCTCTAGGAAGAAGATGCGAGTCCATTATGAGGTGGATATGATATGAGAGAAATAATGAGATCTTGAAGTGGATCGGATTGCACCAAAGTGGAAGAACCCATTATGCATGTCGAGGGTTCATGAACATCTTACACTGACATGTTAGAATCATGAGTGGGATTAGGATCGTGAGGGTGATTAGGATCATGTAGTGGACATGGTTCAATGGCAGGCTCTTCAAGAGATGGAATGGGAGAAATAATGGGATCATCACAAGAAATGAGATCTTGGAGTGTATATGGAGCATTAAGACAAGGAGATGGAGGAACAAAAGGATCTTGTGGAGGATTTAAAGGAATAATTTGATCTTGACAAGGAGGAAGATCATTGGAATCCTCTTTAAAGGTGCTTTTCTCTTGACTTTCAATGGGATCATCGGAAAGGATGGAAGGGATATCTTGAATGTCAATGGGATTTGAAAGGACATTTTTTTCATGAAATGGAAGGGGATAATTTGGGATTGGATGGACTCGGATATCTTGATCTTGCTCGAGGAATGGAGTGTCAATAGGACTTTGGATAGGATGGACAAGAATAGGGGAATCATCATGAGTGTCTAGGAACATGGGGTCCTGGTCAACAATTGGATAGGATGATAAGGTTTCAAGATCTTGATCTTCATCTATTTCAAGACATGTTTCTTCATGCTCTACATTATCCTCTTGACATGGGGTTGGACTTTGGATATGCATGGAGGATTCTGGCAAGGGATCAATGTTTTGGCACGAAGGGGATGCACTTTGAACATTTATGATGGATTCTGGCAAGGAATCAATGCTTGAACATGAGGAAGAGGGGCTTTGAATGGGGTCCTCTAAAACAGGTAATGGCAATAAAGTGCATGGTGGCATTGGGTCTTGTATTTCTGAAACATGACAAGGATGTGCATCATGAACTGGATTATCTTGGCAATCAATTATGGATAGCTCTTAGATAATTGCATCCTTGGGTGTATTATTTGATGAGGACAATATGGAAGGTTCTTGTGAAACTTCTAGAGGTGTAGGGATAGATGCCACTGGAGAGTCAATTTGCTTGCGAGGGGATGAGGCATTGCTAGACATAAGTATATTATCTTGATCTTCCTCAAAGAACTCACTTGGTAATTTCCTTAAGATCATTGCAATAAAGCCACCTTTCTTTTGAGGTTTTGACATAGTTGTATCTGGAATTTGAACTTGTTTGGCAAGGAGTTGGTTCTGATCTAATGTCATGTTTTGATATTGGACTTGGTTCAATTGTTCTGACATGTTTGAAACTTGGGTTGGTGTGTGCTGCAACCTTTGTTTTTGAATGTTTGGTTGTGGTTGTTGACATTGATATTCCACCATTGGTTGAACCATTTGTTGACATTGTATAGTTGGTTGGACATATTGTTGAAATTGGACAATTGGTTGTATTGGTTGTATATGTTGAACAATTGGTTGAACCATTGGTTGTATTGGTTGAAAATCTGATTGATAGTAAACACCTTCTTGTTCTTGTTGTGGAGGCACATAATATTGAAATTGATGTTGTCTCCTTTCTTGAAATTGTTTCATCATCTCTATTTGGGAGAGGAGAGCTGGTATGTCTGATTGTTCAAGAAGAGATCTTACATCAATTGGCTCAATCTTTGGATTTCGACCTGGAAATTTTTTAAATATTTTGGACATTTGTGATCTATTCTTCTCAATGTTTTTCACTCTTTGTTCCAAAATCTCATTTTCTTGAGCTAGTTTCTCCTCTACTTTTTGTATTTGGACATTTACATCATCATGATAAGTTTGATCCAAGTTCTAAGACATGTAGAGATTGGATTGACATGATTGATTGCTCAATTGTGATGACATGGCTTTGTAAGAAGGTTGAGACCTCATTTCAACAAACATGTCACTATGCAATGCAACTGATGGGATTGACAAATGCAACCTAAAAGGATGACAATGTAACTTAATGTTTTTGTTGCTTTTCAAGATTTTGACAAACTCATGAATGCAATTCTAAAAATGAGACCCTTAGGAAATTGAAATGATGTCTAGACCTCAAAGGACAAAAGGACCAAGTGACAATAGGACAAATTGACAATGTCTCACCTATATGCTTGGATACTAAGCTAGGTTTGACCAAATGACATTGATGACAAAAAGAGAAAAGGTTTGATACGGTCTAGACCTCCTAACAATGACTTAGGGTTTATCAAAGATTTGGATTACTCAAGTATGACAAAACCTAGTTTTGACACTATATGCAAAGGGACAATTACTATGCAAATGGTCCTAATATGATATGATAATGACCTAAGCTTAATGAAGAGACCTAGGGTATGCAAATGTGACCTAATGTTATGAGGACAAAGATGCAAATGCAAATGTATGACAATGGTATTACTCTAATGCAAGAGGACACATGCAAATGAATGACCCTTATTGATATGCAAAGGAGTATGACCTAGGTGAAACTTAACCTTGGTAATTGACAATGAATTTGCAAAATGCAAACCTAGGATGAACCTAAATCTAAGTGACATGAATGTTGAGACAAGATTTTGAACAATGTTTGACAACCATGTTTGAAGGTGTTTTGAACTTTGTTGAATGAAATGCTCTTGTGTTTAACCTTGTTTTGAATCAATTTGTCTTGTTTTTGAAATGAGATACAATTCAACTTTTGAAAAGCAAAGAAGACAAGATATTTCAACTTAGACTCAAGACAATCATGCTCATTCACACATGTCTTATGGTAGGCAAGGAAATTAGGTACTTGAGAGGTAGACTCGTTATGGGATTCAAGGAGAATACATAGATGCTTGACCCCACGGGCTCCCCTCCACAGCACTCACTTCTCAGGGCAGCCAAGAATCAGTCCCCATGGAAATCTCCCCATGGCAAACTTAGTATCTCTTCCAAGTATCCGAACTTGTCCTTCTCAAGCAACTAGAAGGATTTTTGGCCTCTAAATACAAGGTGTTTAGTAAGGATTTTTGTTAAGTGCTACTCCTTGGTGTCACGCAAGCGTGATTGAGACATTAAGCCCACCAAGATACCAAACAAATGTAGTCGCACAAGCACGATTTAGACCATGAGGCCCTACTTAGATGTTGATATGAGAAAGAGTTCAAAGGTCATCACTTCCCAAGTAACTACAATTCCCACGTAACCCTTCCTTCAAAGCTTTCTCTCATTAGGTATTTATTTATAGTGAGTTAGAATGCCAAGGTATTCTAGCCGTACTCACTTTGGGTCATTCCCTTCTCACGATTGTCACTTGCTTGCAAAAGCAAATGGTCGGGAAGGCAGGCCCTCTAAAGGTAACACACAATCAAACATGAGAATGATATTGAAGATCTGGATTTCTGATCACCCTAAGAAGGATGAGAGCATACTCTCCTACTCCAATGTCAAACTCAACAATCAAAGAAAACATACGTTCATTCCATCCTATTTAGAAATCATACTAGGTGCCTAAATATGAATTACAAACACAAAGTTTAGTTGTAATCCAAGGCAACCTGCAAAACCACCAAGTTAGAAGTTTGATATGTGTGATCTTTGACTATCAAATTTGCATAAAATTCGTTAGTAGTTTCATCTTTGTCTTTGCCATGCGTAATGCCAAGGTGCTGCACAAAGAATCAGTACCATAAAACCAAAAAGCAGAAACAGAATGCAAAACAAATCAATTTGCAAGTAAAAACACTGCTTTTTTACCTCTGTTTCTGGCCTTACACAGGTGTAGAAGTCTTGACATAAGCACAGAATGATGCAACATAGGCACAGATCCCTTTGACACAATCGCAAAAGTCTTTAACACAGGCGCAGAATGCTTGACACAGGTGCAGATTGCTCCTACACAGGCGCAGAAGTGCCCAGAAAGGCTTGCATTACCCTGTTTCTTGGGTTTTTCACTTGCAAATCATCTCAAAAGCATGGTTAGGGGGTTAGTTCACGTCGGGTTCACCAATTTATGTAGCTAGGAAATGTGGAAATCATCAAAGCAAATCAATATTAGCCTAGTTCAATAACAAAAACTAAAATGCAATGATAACAATCCTAAAAACACTCAATAAAGACATGAAAACAAGACATCAATTCAAATGCAAACCATTGCAAACTTGAATGTCTCCTTCATGTGGATCCATTGTCCTTCTTTCTCCTTCAAATAGCTTTGTTGTGGATCTCACCTACTAGTGCATAAGCATGATGTGAAAGCAAGTAGACAAGACGATAGCGCAAGAATACTAGAAGCGTGATTGATTCGACCAGGGATCAGGGCTCAGGGGCCTTGATTGAAGAAATTCATCCAATTTATAGACAAATTGGAGAAAAGATCAAATTAGCATGAAAGTGATTCGAATAGAAATTCAAATCAAGAATAGCAAAATTATGACATGTGTATGACAAATTCCTATGCAAGGATTTATGACAATTTATGACAATTTATGACAAATTGCTATGCAAGGATTATGACAAGAATTTGAAATAGAAATAGACATTTAGGAATTTAGGAGAAATTAGAAAATTAGGTTAGAAATGATGACTTGGAAATTAGGAAATTGATGCGAATTACGTAAATTAATTAATAATTTTTCATTCATTAATTAATTTACAAAAATAGGAGGAATTAATTGGCCAATTAAATAAACATTTAATTGTGACAAGAAGACTTAGGATAGATAAATAAATTATTTATCCTAGAGAGAAAATGGAGAGAAAATGACAAACAAGGTTAAATGAATAAATCATGAAACCCTAGAAGATAATTTAGAAATGCAAGGACGACAATTAGGTCTTGATGTAAGATTGATTTGATGTCGATTCGATCATGATTTTGAATTGATAAAAGACCAATGCTGATAAGTGATTTGATTGACAAATGCGCCAATTGACGAGGAACAATGACAAATTGATCCAAATTGACACGATTGAGAAGGACGATGATCGATGACAAATCGATTGCAAAATGACAAGATTGACAAGTTGATATGGATCGACCAAAATCATGACTGAAAATTGTTATCAACAAGACCTAATTCGAAAGCGAGAAAAATAAGGAATGCAGAAGAAGGACTCGATGCTCGCAAACGATAAAGACCAAGTGCGCAACATGGAAGAAATGTTAATGTGATGCAAAAAAACCCTAAAATAAGGCAATGCACAAATGTTAAAGTATGACTCCGCAAGCGTTGACCATTTTTAGATGTCTACAGGTACAAATCAGATTTTTGTGATGGGTTATGATCAACCCATGGTTGATATTGCACTGTAATTTGTTGTAATGATTTGTATATCGATTTGTGATGATCTCTTATGATTTGAATTGTAAATTCATGATGTAATTAGGGTTTAGTCATTGACCTAGTTGATATGGCTATTTAGGAAGACACAGTTGATGTTTATTGTGTCGGTGGTCTTAGACATTTTGTTAAGTCATCCAAGTGAAGTGTGAGATCTGCCTGAGAGTTGCAGAGTGTTGTGCATATTTGGATCTGATCAATGATGTAGGTGCACCAACAAGAAAATCATGGCTCTGAGGATGAATATTAGGACCCTAATAGTTGTCTTAGTGTTTCTTGTGCTTATGCAAGTTTATTTCATATATTCATTAAACCCCACCATGTGAACCCATGTCACCAATTAGGCAATCTGACAAGCCAATTGGGATAATGTGGGCAATAAGGGGTAGTAGAAGGTTTAGTTTTGTTTTTGATAGGTTTTTGAAATGTTTTAGGTTTTTTTGGTTGATCCAAGTGTGTGGATTCCCACCTTATAAAGTTTAACAACATTTTGTGCAAAATTGCAACTTTTGAGTACAAAAGTGCAAATTTTCAAAATGCGGTTGGGGGAAGCCTTTCAACAGCTCCAACCTCCTCCAAATCTAGTTATAAACCATTAGAGAGTTGTATAAACCTTTTGGACATGATTCCCAAGGTTTCTAATGTTGTGGTTTGAAGTGGTGAAGCAATAAAACACTGAAATACTGAAGTTTTCCCAGAAATCCTGAGTTTGCAGTGATTGTACGTGTTTGTACGGATTGAATTGGGTCACACCATTCATGGAGTAGATGGAGGAATTAAATATATTTTATTTGGTGGTTCTTTAAGACTTTGATTGTGTCTGTGTACTGAGAACCCTCCATTTTTTTGACTGTTACCTGGAATGTAAGGGTTTGGCTAGGGTTTTGCTTGAAAATGACCATATCTTGCATCTCTTTCCTCTAGAATTTAATTCCTTTGGTGGATGGGAAATATTGGTCAATTTAAATTTAGTTTTTCATGGGTTTTTTAAGGGAATATTTGGTTGTGAGGAGAAAGAATCAAAACTAGGGAGGCATCTCTATGTGACTACCTTAGGAAAATTTAGGACAGTCATCACAAAACATTATAGCGGTGGATTTTAGGTGTGAAACCCTAGAATTAGAGGTTAATAACCATTCCCCACATTCTCGTAAAGTTTTTTTTCTAGTTGGGATACTAGTAATCGGGGTTTCTTTGTAAATTAGGCCTAATTGCCCTAATTAGGTCTCTTGGCCTCTAAAGGGTTCAAACCCTGAAAGTGCAGATATGAGAAAACAATTTTTGGGATAAGTGTATCTCCCAAAAGGGTATCTAGAATGGTAAATTTTTTGTACGAGAGTGTGGAAAATTTTGGAGCTAAGATCAATTTTATGGCCAGAGAGGGCTACTAGCCTAGGGGGTAGCTTTCTAAAGGAGGTATAGGGAATTGGAGTCTAAACCCAAAACCAATTCTTGGACTAGTCTCTAATGGCCATAAATGAACCAATTCCAAATCCCCTAAGAGCAGGAGTCGCTGGTGAGGCATGTTAGAAAAGTTGAAGCCATTTACTCATCTTGAATAGGTGTTAGGCTTGAGTATTGGGCAGTAGTTCAAAACCTTAAGATGTGGAGTCCTTCTTTGTAGGGTCATGTTTGTTATTTCAAGGGTCAAACCCTAACCTTTTGGACTTGTCCTTAGGTGTAAGGAGGTCTCTGCATCAAGTGGTATCAAAGCATAGGAGTGTTCTTTGGATAGAAGGAGAAGACAAGATGTCAGAAGAAGAGGGATCCCAAGATGTCCCATCAAGGATGACCAATGTTGAGTTGAATGTACTGGTGAAGAAGAAGATGGCAGAGAGAAGAGTAGTCAGGGCTAAGAATCAGGCCTTGAGAAATGAGATAGACTGGTTGAAGGACAAAGTGGAGAGGGGAGAGAGAGACTCTGGAGATGTTGAAAAAGGGGATGAAAAGGAGTCCCCTAGGCAGGAAGAACTGGAGGTTCCTGCAGACCAGAGGCCCCTGATGAGTGTCCTCAAGTCCATGAAAAGAAGAACAATGGATGTGAAGATGGATCTGTCAGTGTTCGCAGGCAAGATGGAGCCTGATACGGTGATGGAGTGGATAGACTCCTTGGACAACTTTTTGAAAGTGAAGACATACCAGAGCACCAGAGAGTGTAGATGGCCCAATCCAAAATCAAAGGGGTTGCACTGACTTGGTGGGCTTTCATCCAAGATGAGAGGGTGAAAGAGGGAAAGAGAAAAGTGGCTACATGGAATAATATTATGGTTTTGGTGAACGAAGTCTATGTCCCAATGGACTACAATGTCCAATTGCATAGAAGAAGACATAACTTGAAGCAGAAGGAGATGGATGTGAGTTCCTATACAAAGGAGTTCATGAAGTTGTGTGTGAGGACCAAGGTGAAAGAGAGTGAAGATGAGAAGGTGGCAAGATATTTCAATGGGTTAAGATTTTCAATCCAAGAAGATTGTTGGGAAAAATGGTGTCTCAACCTTGCATTTATGTGAGGTTACTATTTATAGTAAGTTTTCATTTGAGCACGAAATGGTGCGAAAATCTCCCTGAAGCTTCTGGTTGTCTAGATAAGCATTCCGGTAAAGTTGCGTCGCAAGGTCACAGCTAGTTTTGAAGATATTAAATTTTTCATCTTGGAGGGGTGCGATAAAATGTTTAAACTTAATTTTGGGGGCTTTAGAGGCTCCGAAACGCCCTGAAAAGTGGCCGTAACCGGCGCAGCCGGTTACAAGGTGATAGAGCACTTCGCGAGCTTTCCGGCACTTCAAACGGTTCGTCAATCGGACACCCGGTTCTCAAGTTATGGCCTCCGGAAGTTTGTACTCCTGAAATAGGAAAAAATAATTTGTATCGGATACATAAATGAGCTATAAAAGGGAGCGACACGTGTTGATGTGTGCTTTAACATGTCATAGGGCATCTAGAAGGGAGATAAGGTCGGCTACACCTTATTGGGTGGTTTTAGCCCATGGTTTTGTAATACCGTTTGACGGTTTCTTGTATTGTATCTCCTATTTATGAGGTGTGTGAGATAGAGGTTGAGTGTAAGAGTCTTATGGCTATTGAGTTGCCTCTGAATCTCTGATTAGTGGTACTCCTACGAAGAGCTTGCTCTGCAAGTATGTTGTAATCTATTTTTGATTGCTGAATAAAATATTGAGCTGCTTTTGGAGTGTGGGGTTTTTCTCCCGAAAGGGTTTTCCCCACGTAAATCACTGTGTTGTGGTATGAATGCTATTATATCTATTTCTATTTTTTTGTAACTGTTGTAACGATCTGAAAAAGTTTTGCATTACCCTCCTCTCAAGGTTAGTGTAGGAAGTTGTTTCCGCTACTTAACTTCCTTACAAAGATTTGGATTTCCACACCCCAAAGATAGTCCAAAAGTGCTTTCAATTGGCACTCAAGGTGGAGGAGAAGTTGAAGAGAAGGCAGAAAAAAAATGGAAGAGGTAAAGGGAGATAGTAAAGAGGGGGAAGAGGCCCTTTTATAGGTAGGGGAAATGGTTTTGGATACCAAGGTGACTCTAGCCAAGAACGCAATAGAGGAGAGAGCAGTTGCAACCAAGGAGGGGGCTACAATCCAAGAGGGAACTTTAGGGGTAGAAGACCACCCTCTAGAGGAAGATCCCAAGGCATAGGACCTCTTAGATTATATAACTAAAACCAAGAAGGGGACATGGCCAATAGGTGTCCAGATAAGGCTTCTAGCTCCATGGGAGAAAGGAGAAGCAATTTGGTGCAGGAATCTGATTGTCAAAGTGTGGCAAGTGCAAACACCTACCAAAGTGTTAATGCTCCTGATAGCTATGGCTACCCTGAAAGAGGAGAGTAGTAACCACCATGAAGGTACCTGACAAGGAGCCTACACAAAGGAAATCTCTTTTCAAAACCACTTGCAAGGCAGGAGGAAAGGTATGCAAGGTCTTGATAGACTCTGGATCCACTAAAAATTTTGTATCAATTGAAATGGTAGAAAAGCTTAAACTTAGAAAGTTGCCTCATCCTTACCCCTACAAGGTCTCATGGCTCACCCAAGGTCAGCAAGTTGTGGTAGAAGAGTAGGCTTGGGTGGAGTTTCAAATTGGATCATACAAGGATAGATTGCTATTTGATATAGCCAAGATGGATGCATGCGATCTCTTATTTGGGAGACCATGGCAGTATGACTTGAAAGCTCATCATGTGGGGTGAGAAACACCTACTCAATCACCAAGGATGGTAAGGTGATAGAACTCTTACCTCTGATAGAGGAAGAGATGGAATCAAAAGGGAAAGATTCCAAAGTGCTGATGGTAGAAGGAAAATAGTTCATGAAGGAGATTACAGAGAAAGGTGCAGTTTTATATGCCCTCATACCTAGTCCCAAGGTGACAAGGAAAGAGTATTTTGTAGAAGAGAAAGAAGGATGACAAAAGCACATGGACCCTATAGTCAAATAGTTGCTTGATAAGTACAAAGGAATCATCTCAGATGGAATGCCAAGATCCTTGCCACCAGTGAGAGACATTAGTCATTGCATATATCTGATCCCTAGATCTATTCTCCCAAACAAAGCAGCATACAAACTCACTCTAGATCAGAATGCAGAAATGGCAAGGTAGATTGAAGAGTTGCTTGAATCAGGCCTAATTGGCAAGCGCTTAAGCCCATGTGTAGTACCTGTTGTCCTTGCACCCAAGAAAGAAGGCACTTGGAGTCTTTGCAGAGACTCAAGGGCCATCAATAATATAACTATAAGGTATAGGTTCCCAATCCCTAGGTAGAGGATTTGCTTGATTTCTTGGGGAATGCTAAATATTTCACCAAAATGAATCTAAAAAGTGGATACCATCAAATTAGGATAAGGCCAAGGGATGAATGGAAAACAACTTTTAAAACTAATGAGGGTTATATGAGTGGAAATTCAAGTCATTTGGGTTGTCCAATGCCCCTAGTACCTTTATGAGGTTGATGAATGAGGTCTTGGTGGAATTTATAGGCAAGTTTGTCGTAGTATACCTAGATGATATCTTGATCTTCAGTCACACAAGGGAAGAGCATCTCAAACACATAGATATGGTTCTCAAAAGGTTACATGAAGAGAAACTAATGATCAATTTGGATAAGTTTTTATTCATGCAGGAGGAAATAATCTACTTGGGCTTTGTAATCTCACAAGGTGAGTTGAAAATGGACCAGGAGAAGGTAAGTGCTATACTATCTTGGCCAACACCTAAAACCATGAATGATGTCCGGAGTTTCCATGGTTTAGCAAATTTTAATAGGAAGTTCATAAGAGGATTTAGTCATGTTTGTGCACCAATGCTTGACACCATAAAAGGAGGACAAAAGTGTAGGTTTAGTTGGACCAAGGAGGCAAATGATTCTTTTGAAACCTTGAAGAAGAAAGTTGCAGAACAACTAATCCTTTCCCTACCAAACTTCAACAAAATATTTTAGGTGGAGTGTGATGCAAGCCACATGGCTATTGGGGTAGTGCTCAGTTAGGAAGGAAGGCCTATTGCTTTTTTCAGTAAAAAGCTAAATGATGCCAAGAAAAGATACTCATCTTATGACTTGGAGATGTATGCTTTGGTTCAGTCTTTGAAGAAGTGGAGGCACTATTTATTGCCTAAAGAGTTCATAGTTTTGACTGATAATTAGGCACTCAGTTTCATAAATAGCCAAGAGAAGCTAAACCACCGACACATGAAGTGGGTAGAGACCCTACAAGCCTTCACCTTCACCCTCAAACACAAGATGGGGGTCAAGAACAAATTTGCAGATGCTTTGAGTAGGAGGGTCTTAACTGTCAACCAAATCAAGATGGAGAGTCTTGGTATTGATTCCTTGAAGAGTATGTATGATGCTGATGAAGACTTTGGAGAGATATACAAGGTATGTGAAACTTTGGTGAGAGGTATCATATTGAGTTTTCTGAATTTTTGATACAAGATGGAATGTTATTCAAAGAGGACAATTGTGTATTCATAAGTGTTCCACGAGGTTAAATATCACTAGGGAGAAGAATTGTGGAGCTATGGCAGGTCATTTTGGCCTTGACAAGAGCCTAGACCTTGTGAAGAGACACTATTACTGGCCTAAGTTGCAGACAGATGTAAGGAAGTTTGTGGAAACATGTATAATATGTCAGAGAGCCAAGGGGAAGTCCACTAATGTAGGTTTGTATCAGCCCTTACCCATTTCTTCTAGGCCATGGGAGAGAATAAGTATGGATTTTGTGTTGGGTCTTCCTAGGACAAGGAGGGGATTTGATAGTGTCTTTGTAGTGGTGGATAGGTTTAGTAAAATGGCTCATTTCTTGCAATGTAAGACTTCTTGTGATGCCTCATATGTTGCAGACCTATTCTTAAAAGAAATAGTCTAGATACATGTATTGCCTCTAAACATTATTTTAGATAGAGATGTAAAGTTTATAGGTCACTTTAGGAGGACCCTTTGGAAGAAGTTGGGAACTAACCTAGCTTTTTCATCAGCCTACCATCCTCAAATGGATGGGCAAACTGAAGTTGTCAATAGGTCATTGGGAAACCTATTAAGATGTTTGATAAGGCAACATGGAGAAAAGTGGGACAATATACTATCACAAGAAGAGCTCTCATATAATGACACCATAAATAGAAGCATTGGGAAGTCTCCATTCCAAATTGTGTATGGCATCACCCAAGGGGTGTATTGGAGTTAAGGGATTTTCCCAAGGAAGAGCCCATTAGTGCAGATGGTGAAGCTTTTGCATTAGCCATCAAGGAGGTATATGACCAAGTGAAGTCTCATCTCCAACACTCTGCAGTGAAGTACAAGGCCTATGTTGATAAGAAAAAAAGGGATGTGTAGTTTAGTGTTGGGGATTTGGTATGGGTACATTTGAATAAGGAGAGACTCCCAAAGGGTAAGCACACCAAACTCATGCAGAGGAAGATTGGACGATGTCAAATTTTGAAGAAATGTGGACAAAATGCCTATGAAATCCAACTTCCTCCTGATTGGATTATCACCCATTTTTAATGTGTGTGATCTTACAATTTTCAAAGGTACTGACAATGAAGTGGAGGAACCAATGCAGGTTGCAGCAGACAATGACATTCCAAGGCATGTATCACCTTAGTTGAGAAAAGTGTTAGACACTAGAGTTATAAAGAAGACAAGAAACAAGGAGTACATTGAGTACTTGGTGGCTTGGAAGGACAAACAAGACTCTGAGGCAGTTTGGATGATAGATAAACAAATTTCCAACCATGGTGTAGACTTACAAACTCTGATCTCAAGTGGGATTGAGATCTCTTCTTCGAGGGAGTATGGTGCAGGTGTGCCTCATCAACAAGAAAATCATGGCTCTAAGGATGAATATTAGGACCCTAATATTTTTCTTAGTGTGCCTTGTGTTTATGCAAGTTTGTTTCATAAATTCAATAAACCCCACCATGTGAACCCATGTCACCAATTAGACAATTTGATAAGCCAATTGGGACAATGTGGGAAATAAGGGGTAGTAGAAGGTTTAGTTTTATGTTTGATAGGTTTTTGACATGTTTTAGGGGTGTATGGTTTATCTAAGTGTGTGGATCCCCACCTTAGAAAGTTTGACAATATTTTGTGCAAAATTGCAACTTTTGAAAGTGCAACTTTTGAGAACTTTTGAGTACAAAAGTGCAACTTTTCAAAATGCGGTTGAGGGAAGCTTTTCAATGGAACCAACCTCCTTCAAATTTAGTTGGAAACCATTGGATATTTTAATAAACCTTGTGGACATGATTACCAAGGTTGTTGATGTTGTGGTTTGAAGTGGTGAAGCAATAAAACACTAAAATACTGAAGTTTTCCCAGAAATCCCAAGTTTGCAGTGATTGTATGTGTTTGTACATATTGAATTAGGTCACAAAATTCATGGAGTAGATGGAGGAATGAAATATCTTTTATTTGGTGGTGGTCTGATACTTTGATTGTGTCTATGTAGTGAGAACCCTCCATTTTTCTGACTGTTACCCGAAAAGTAAGGGTTTGGCTAGGGTTTTGCTTGAAAATGACCATATCTTGCATCTCCATCCTCTAGAAGTTAATTCCTTTAGTGGAGGGAAATATTGGTCAATTTAAATAAAGGTTTTCATGGGTTTTTGCACAGAATATTTGGTTGTGAGAAGAAAGAAGCAAAACTAGGTAAGCATCTCTATGTGACTACCTTATGCAAATTTAGGACAGTCATCACAAAATATTATATTGGTGGATTCCCGGCAACCCTAAAATTAGAAGTTAATCACAATACCCCACATTCTTATAATTTTTTTTTTCATTTAGGATACCAGTAATGGGGGTTTCTTTGTAAATTAGGCCTAATTGCCCTAATTAGGTCTCTTGGCCTCTAAAGGGTTCAGACCCTGAAAGTTTAGATCTGAGAAAACCATTTTGGGGATAAGTGTAACTCCCAAAAGGGTATCTGTAATGGTAAATTTTTTGTACAAGTGTGTGGAAAATTTTGGAGCTAAGATCAATTTTATCGCCAAAGAGGGCTACTAGCCTAGGGGGTAGGTTTCCAAAGGAGGTATAGGGAATTCAAATCTAAACCCAAAACCAATGCTTGGAATAGTCTCTAATGGCCATAAATGAACCAATTCCAAATCTCCTAAGAGCAGGAGTCACTGATGAGGCATGTTAGAGAAGTTGAAGCCATTTACTCATCTTGTGTAGGTGTTAGGCTTGAGTATTGGTGAGTAGTTCAAAACCTTAAGATGTCGAGTCCTTCTTTGTAGGGTCATTTTTGTCATTTTAAGGTTCATACCATAACCTTTTGGACTTGTCATTAGGTGTAACGAGGCCTCTGCATCAATAAAGCAAGCAGGCAAGTGCAAGTAATAAATCATTTTTTCACTGGTGTTCCCTACCAGTTGCAGAAGGTTAAATCCCTTAACCGAGTAGGTCCTAACATGCATTAAACATTTAAGTCCCCTAACAAGGAAGCTCTCAAAAGAGTGTTAAATCCTCTAGCAAGGTTGACCCTAGTAGATCATCAAGCTCCTAACTGGGCTGCTAGGCAAATCCCTATTTGTGTTTCCACATCAAAAACTTATGGTACTCATGTGTGGAATGTTTTTCATGTGATATTCTTGTTTATGTTTCATTTCATGCATTATTTATGAGACACTGGTTATGATGTTTTATCATAAGTTTATCAGAGGTTACTCGTACTGATATGTGTTGGTAGAGAGAGTGTTTTGATCTGATTGATGAGGATATAGAGTTGGTAAATGATCAAGTTTATATGATTGCTCAAGTGGTGAAAGTATTGATAGATGTGGTTAATAATTTGATTAATGTGTTAAACAAATATGATAAAGAGGTTGTTAGATCTGATTAAAGAAGTGGAGATATTTGTTAAATGGTTTCAGATCTAATATAAGTTTGATTTTGGGTTTAAAGTTTCAATTGGTCTTAATACTAATTCACCCCCCCCCCAGTATTGACCGGATCCTCATAAGATTAACAATTGGTATCGGAGTTTTGGTCCTCTATGTCCAAAAAGCCTAACCGCTTGAGGAAAAGATTCTGAGGAAGTAAAGATGATGAAGAAAGAGGGTCCTAAGTTCAACAAGGATAACTACAAGATCTGGAAAGACAGAATGAAGATCTACATCAAAGGTCTTGGTGCACAATATTGTAAGCAAGTTGAAACAACATATGTTGCTTCTAGTACTAATCCCTTGACAACAAATGAAGTCAAAGAGAAACAAGATAACATGCAAGCCCTAGAAGCTATTGTAAGTACTTTATCTGATTCAGAATATATTGATGTTCAAGGATTGGAAACTGAAGGTGAAGTTTCAGAAAAGTTATAGACAATCTATGGAGGAGGTGAGATGTTCAAAGAGATAAAGAGGAAATCTTGAGAGGAAAATTTGATGACATGAGAATGATTGAAGGAGAAAATATTGCACAGTATGGTCAGAGAATCAAAGAAGTTGTTGGCGGCATAAAGAGTGTTGGAGGTAAAATAGAAGATGATGCAATAGTAAGTCAAATGCTTAGAACTATTCAACCTCGGTATGCTATAAGAGTATCGACAATCCAATAAATTAGATCTATTTAAAACGATAAGGTAATTGTTGATTCATTGGTTGGTAAGCTTGCAAATTTTGAGTTAAATAGTTTTGACAATAGTGTGACAAAATCTACTTAGTCTGCCTTTAAAGCTTTTGTTCATCTACTAGAAAAGGAAAAGATATATGTCAAAAACATGAGTGCAGAACAAGTCATGGAAGTAACCAAGGAAATGAAGACAATGAAGATCAAGTGATGGAACTTGAGGCACTATTAGCAAAGAAATTTCCAAGAGGCACTGGTAAGTATAAAGGAAAGCTACCTTTGAAGTGTTTCTCATGTAGTAAAATTGGTCATATTGCTGCTAACTGCCCTAACACCAATAAGAAAGAAAATTTTAGAAGATTCAAAGGAAAGGGCAAGAAACATTGTTATGTTGTAGTAGGTGAAGGTGTGACCAATGAGGAGTCGGAAGAAGAAGATGACAATGAAGAAATAGTGTTTGTAGTCATGAAGGAGGAACTGTTAGATGAAAAGGAACTAGTATCTCATATGGAGAATAGTGATGAATGGATTATAGACAATGTTTGCTCACACCACATGACTGGAGATAAAAGTAAGTTCATAACCCTTAATGAATTTGATGGAGGTGATGTTAGATTTGTAATTAACTCTCCTTGCATGGTGAAAGATAAAGGTTCAATCTCTCTAAATGGGAAGAGTAATGTTGATGATCTATTTTGGGTTGATGGTCTTGAGCATAATCTTTTAAGTGTTGGTAATCTTAATGCTAAAGGTTACTTGCTTGATTTTAAGAGAGGAGTATGTAGAATTCTTGGAGGTAATGGTGAACTAATTGTTACCGGGAAGCAAACTAGAGGTAACTTATTCCATTTGAATAGTAATATTAATAATTGTCTAGTTGCAATAATGGAAGACAGATGGTTGTGGCATAAAAGATGTTGTCATTTTAATTTTGATGATTTAGTTAAGATAAGAAAGTCAAGTGTTGTAAGAGGATTACCCCAACTTGTCAAACCGGATAGTGTGATATACAAGGATTGTCAAAACGGTAAGATGACCTCTATTTTTTTCAAGAGAAAGAATTGTATTTCTAAGCATGTTTTAGATTTGGTACATACTGATCTTTGTGGCCCTATGAGAACAAAGAGTTATTATGGTGATAGGTATTTCATGATCTTCACCGATGACTATTCTAAAATGATGTGGGTGACATTTTTGAGAGAAAAATCAAAAGCATTTTGTAAATTTCAATCATTTAAAGCTCTGGTTGAGAAAGAAATCGGTAAGAACTTGAAGTGTTTAACATTAGACCGAGGAGGTGAATTCACAACTGATGAATATATTAATTATTGTGATGAACAATGTATAAAGAGATAGATGTCTACTCTGAGGACACCACAACCAGAGAGTTTTTTAGTGGCGAATCTTCGCCAATTGGCAAATTCTGCATGAAGTGAGGGGCACAATCGTGGTCAAATCGCCCGAAATTTTGAAGAACAATGCAAATATTTGTCATCTGGTTTCGCCATTGACCACACACCATCGACGTGCATGCCCATAATATTCACCTAAAATCACTAGGACGTGGGTATTAGATCACCTCCGCTATTCGCTAGCAATAGTAAAACGACCACGTACCCAGGACCTAATTCGCCAATGGTAAATTAAATGTTCATTGCACGCGTCAGCCAAATTCGCCAATATCAATTAAAACATTATAAGCATTCAAGGACCCATTTCGTCCCGCTTAAATTAAATGTTCATTGCACGCCCGTGCAATTCACCAAAAATGCAATCATGGATTGCTATAAATACACTATTTCTTACACTCTTTCTTACAATTTGTTCATGTCTGATTAGTAAATTGGGAGCTCTTGAGTCTCAATTCGCATTCCGCAAATTGAGTTGGAAAGTCAAAGTTCATTGTAGGGTGGAGGGCCAGAGTTACAATCTTGCAACACAGGCCCAGTCATTCATTCCTGATTCTTGATTCAGAAAATTGAGAAGGCATAAAGGTGACTAATCATTTCTTCATACTTGATAGTATTAGTTTTAACTTTTAATTTGTATTGAGAGGTCAAGACTCAAGATGTCACAGTCAGACATGGGTGAGACTCCTCAAGGTGGTCAAGGGATTGGGATGTCAGACAAGGGTAAGACTCCTCAGGGTGGTGAAATTGAAGGGATTGGGAGGCCATCAAAATGCCCAAAACTTAAACTTAAAGATAGTACCATAAAGTCTTTTTTTGGAATTGGCAAAGTTCCTGGTCCATCAACTTCTGCAGCTGCAGAAGCCATTCACAGTATCTCACCACCACCACAAGGTGGGATTGTCATTGAGTTAAATGCATCAAATAAGGATGAAAATACCGACATGACAGAAGATGTTCTAAGGGATACACACAATGAGATAATTCACTCGAATGCAAATGCTAGTACTAAAAATGATGTTGGTAGGAAGAAAAGAAAAAGGAAATTAAAACTGGGGTGAGAGTGGGAGATGACAAGGAGGTTTAAGATTGATTGGGTAGAAAAGTACCCATTAATTGAACCGGTCCCAAACAATGATGAACAACCAACAGAATGCAAGTGTAAGATTTGTAGCTGGAAAACTAAAAGAGAGAAGAAGATGCACCTAAAGCTTGACACCATAGAAAAGCATATTGGTAAGGTTTATGAAAAACAAATCATAGACTGAAAAAAAACACGAGTAGTAAGATGGAAATGAAAGGAAGAATGTCTTCATGTTAAGTATGTCATGGAATATGAAGAGCATAACCAAAAAACAACACTGATTCGTAATAGTGGATTTGGAAATACAATCAAGGTTGGGCTTGAACATGCAACGAAAGATGCAAACCTGGCAAAGACTGTTCAGATGAGTGTTGTTTTTCATATTATGTCGAGAGGGAATCCTATGAAAGATTTCCCAGAATTTCATAATTTATTATCTTTTTTGAATGTTCCTCACTATCCTACGTCACATTGGTCAATAAACGCTGGATGGGAAATGGCAAACTATCTCGTTGAGGTGGAAAAACAAAATTTACAAGAGAGTGTAAAAGAGTCAAATTTCATTTCATTATCCATAGATGAAGTTATTGTGGTAGATAACACTACTTGGGTTTGTATGTGTATATGGTGAAAATGGATAGCAATAATAACAATATTGAAAGGCTAAATGAATTCAACCACAAAACCCTAGCCTAACAACAACAAAGATCCACCATAACATATGAAGATTACCTAAGACAATGCAAATCAAATGAAATCACAAAGATTATACCATCACATGTCCAATAGGGTTCTGATCTCCATTCTTCCTATCTCCATTGATCTTGCTTGATATATTTGCTCTCAGATTTTATATGCACAAGAGCTCAACAAAGAACGGAATGTGGTTGCAAGTAGGATCGTAGTGTAGTCAATTGCATAAAAGATGATTAGCATGAATGATTAGGGTTTGATAATGAAGGAAGCATCTCCTTATATAGAAGACACTATATGAAATGGAGGGATAAGATTGAGAGGTGTAAAAGGAGGTCGGCTATGATTAGAGGGTAGGTAAAATAAATAATAAAATAATGAAAGGGGTAGGTAGTGTATGAATTAAGAGATGAATGACATGTGTCATGGGTAGAAAAGGTTAATGAACTAATTAAATAAATAAAGATTTATTTAATTAATAGAAGAAGTAGGATAATTAAATAAATAAGATATTTATTTAATTTAGGAAAAGGATAATTTAAATAAATAAATGTATTTATTTAAATGAGAAATAAGGCTAGAAGAGGATAAATGAATTAATTAAATAAATAAATATTTATTTAATTAATAGAAGAATTAGGCTAAAGTAATTAAATAAATAAAGATATTTATTTAATTAGACATGACAATTTTAGGTGTCTACATTTTGCCCCACTTTGAGACAATGCGGCTTGTCGCGTTGTTTCAAAGAAGATAAGATGAACTGATACAGAGTTGCCCCAGAATGGGAATTATATGCCCCCTCGAGAGATTGGATGAAAATGTCTAAAAAGATTGCAGACAATCTCTCGATAAGAAAGAAAGGGATAGAATGGACTGACCGGATAAAGTGACAAAGTCACGGGATAATGAAGACTGACTCGGGAAATGAAGGCGAGGGCTAGGATAAGCTATAAGATAGACCACGGGGGAAAATAAATCCTCATTGTCATCTACACATCCATGAGAGCATATTGCAGAGCGAGAATAGAGCAACAGCAATCAGCAGCGATGGCTTTCACTCACAGATTCGACCGCGTTCGCCAATTTCAGAGGCCAGCAGAGGCAGGAGAGCCGGTAAGTTCCACCAAACCTCCTCGTACTTTGACGCATTTAATTCTGTCATTAATGCATGTCGAATAGGGTCATAAATGCGCTTAGACTAGAGTCCAAAAAGTGTCAAAAAATGTTTAGGCCCGTCTGCGTTGGTGCCAAGCGCGTCTGTGTTCGCTAGGCGCGTCTGTGTTTGTGCCAGGCGCGTCTATGTCTGGACCTGCGTCTGCGTCAATTGCGGCCGTGTCTATGATGGATAGGCACGTTTTTGTCTCCCAGGCACGTCTGTTCAGAGCATAGGCACGTCTATGTTTTTCAGGCGCGTCTATGCAATCTTAAAACACGTTTATGTCATGTAAGCGCGTTTGCCTTTGAAAAGCATGAATTTGCATCTTCTAGGTCAAATCGGCAGTTCTGTGATGAACATATGCTGTCGATTGGATAAGCTGCTGAGAGGATACACTCAAGCAAGTCCTCTAGGAAGACTAGGATAGATCGAGGCACTTTGTGATGAACAGTGAGTACCAAGATAGAGTACTTTGTGATGAATAGGGAGTACTGAAATATGAGCAGCACTTTGTGATGAACAGGGAGTGCAAATGTGAGTAACACTTTGTGATGAACAGGGAGTGTCACACACATAGTACTTTGTGATGAACAGGGAGTACCACTAGGATAAATAGCAACACTTTGTGATGAATAGTGAGTGTCACTAGGGTAAATAGCCATATGCATTTAGATAAAAAGTAGCATTTTGTGATGAACAGGGAATGCCACTATGACTGACATGATTTGATTTGCTTGACTGCAGGAGTATTTGCTGATGCTAGAGTCACGGGAGAGATTCCCATCTACTCAGAGGTTGCAACCTGAGTTGTCTTTGGAGGACAGAGCTGCCATCGAGGAGATGGGATTGATACATGTGCTATATGTGCCTGAGTTTTGGGCAAACATGGGTTTGCTGACTGCACTAGCTGAGAGATGGCACTCTGAGACATGCACATTTCATTTGCCGATGGGTGAGATGACAGTCACCCTGGAGGATGTCTACAGGATATTGAGGATACCGATCGATGGGGAGCTGATCCCATACGATCGAGATGGAGATAGAGAGGCCTTGAGACGAGTGTTCCAGGACCCTAGACTGGAGATGAGGGTAGGACACATGGCATGGGACACCATGATAGCCATAGGACTAGCGCTGCCAGCAGTGATAGGAGGAGCTATCAGTGGGTTCCTATGTCCGGATAGGGCGACACAGGGTTTGGCTGTGGGCTGGGGAGGAGCACTGGAGACACTAGTGATGCAGCACACCAGATATGCCTAGGGACCATGTGTGCTGGCCCATTTGTATTATGAGCTTCATCAGTTTGTTTATCATGGATCAGTAGGATTGGGCTACGAAGTGACACTGCTGCAGGTATGGGCCTACGAGCATCTACCGGTTACCTGACCAATACACTTTAGGGGTAGAGGTCATGGATGTAGCTTTGTACATTTGTATGATATGATCACATCACAGCCACGGATTGGCAAGTTAGAGCATTGGCGGTGAGTGTTGGACGACATTGATGTGGTCATATGGAGACCATATCTGGGCTGTGAGGAGTGGGAGGATGATGCAGTTGAGCTGCCCTACACCTTCTGGAGCAGTTACCTAATTGGGTGGATGCCCTATGTGTTAGAGAGACAGCTGGTGGACAGGGTTGGCCGATAGTTTGGCCGGATTCAAAGGATGCCCCAGGGCTCAGGCATGTATGCCCGCACAGTTAGAGATCAGGCACAGTTTGGACTGTTGTTGTTGTATGATCAGGCAGTGACACAGCTGGTGGAGATGATACCCCTCCACTGGGACATGTGGCCTGAGATCGAGGATGTCGACATGGATGCCGAGTATACAGCTTATTGGGCAGAGCATCCATTCCCACGGTTGACAGATCTAGGAGAGGCATTGGAGGGAGATGGGGGGGAGATGATGAGGAGGGTGGAGGTGATGGGGGCAGAGGCCAACGGAGGAGGAGGGGAGTAGTTGGAGAGAGGTGAGTTGCACCTCAGAGGGAGGTTGGAGAGGAGAGGCAGGATCGGGTGGTGAGGGGTCGCGGTGGATTGCCTTTACAGGTGCTAGCAGCATAGGGTCCCAGGCAGGTACTGATACAGGGACAGAGATAGGTACCAGTACAGGCACCAGTACAGGTACAGGTACAGGCATAGGGGCAGGCACCCACAAAGGGGGAGCCATAGGCAGAGGCAGAGGGGGGTGACCCAGTGGAGGCTGAGCTGCTAGATTTGAGGGAGATCTGCCAGGGCCAGGCAGATGAGATTCAAGAGTTGGAGAGGGAGAGGGATCAGCTCAGGACGAGGCTTAGAGATACTAAGCGGGAGCGGGATCAGGCTATCTAGCGCTATATAGAGGCTGAGATAGCACTGAGGGTAGGGAGACAGGCAACTGAGGATATAGGGGTAGGATACGCTTATGTCTTGCTGGCAGGAGAGGAGATAGCCTACTGGAGGGACCTCTACTATGGTGCAGTGCCAGCATATCAGCGGGTGAGGAGCTTCCATAGACCGTCGCATACAACGATAGCTATGGGAGGGAGCCAGAGGAGATAGGCATTGAGTGGTGGGGTTATGCACCCTCCACCACCACCAGATAGAGGGGACAGGCAGGATGATCCTGGGGCGGGTCCTTCAGGGGCTCAGATTCCACCGAGGCCAGGCGGCTCTGAGGGAGGGAGTTCATCATAGCCATAGAGGGCTCCCTTTGTATCAGTTTTGTACCATTTTTGTATTATAGACACCTGCGGGTGCTTTTGTAGCCATATGATTTTGACATCATTGTATCATGACACTTTATTTATATATACGAGATGATTCATTTTTGCGGCAGCTATATGGATGTGTACCTATGTGATGAGATGTTCTTATGTGATGTTTGTTTTATACTATGGATGCAAATATGTATGTAATGCAATATTTTTGTTCTTTTCTGTGTTTAACAGATTATGCATGATGAAAATGTGAATGTATGTAATGCAAATGAATATGATAATGCAAATGCAAAATGTAATTTGTGCTAACAGTTGTTGTGTGCAGGATGTGATGCAATTGTGATATCTATATGTATGTATGAAATGCTTATATGTGGTAATGTAGGTGCAACTACATGAAATGCAAATGTTTTTGGTGTGTCATTATAATCAGTCATGTAATAGCAGGCTACGTGGACTCGAGAAGGATGATGGAAGTCAATCAAGAAAAGGGGATGGAAGACAGAAGATATGAAAGTGAAAGAGCTTCTTGTGTGTTATCATCATTGAGCTTTATTATGGCAAGTAGGTTATGACAATTGAGGCATATGTTCGACTCAGAAAGTCATTGTACCTGTTTGCATGGAGATAAGACAGTCACAAACAAGGAATGCCCCAGTTCACACTAGACTCACAGTGTCCTCATATCCTTGGACAAGTCATAGCATTACTAAGAGACAATCCACAAACAGCAAATACAAGTAGGTGATGATACCCCATCCTTGCCTTTCTAGTCAAAGACATCCTGGAGATAGAATCTCTAGTCAAAGACATCTTGGAAAAGCTAAAAGACATGTCACCAAAAGATAAAAACAAAATAACACCAAGACTCGACACCAACATCCACTGTAGTCCTCAAGTTTAGTGTCTCTTGTCACTTGTATAAGTCTTATTTGATTGTGGTCACAATGTTTACTTTCACAGAAAGGATAGATAGCACTGAACCATAATGTTGTCTGAGTCTGTTGAAAGATTTGATTTGTTGAAGCCCATTGTTGCTACTGTGTCCCATCTGAAACTGACTGAATCCATGAAACTGATACCTTATTGCGAAGAAGACGAAACTTTATTGCGGATTGGCGATGCAGATGCTGCTTTATTGCAGATTGTGCGCGGATAGACTGAAGAAAGCTGGAAGAAACTGTACTCCTTGAAACATGTGATGTTCTCAATTCCACACCTATCACTAGACGTAGGTTTTGCCTTAGCCACAGATAGGATCTGATTTATTATGAATGGAAAGGGGTGAAAAGGGAGGTTTATTATGAATGGGGAACCAATCTTGGGTAGATCAATAACAAGCCATAATGAGAATGGGTAAGTTTATTATGAATGAATTGGTCGTGAGTGTGTGCAAAGTGAAAGGATGAAAGAGAATCCTGAAGGAGGGAGGAGCAATATCTCTACGCATGGTGCTGGTGACCCAGTTTTCACCATGGTACTTTCCCAGGGCACCACCAAAGTGGTTTTCACCGTTGGACGAAATTATTTCTCTTTACTTTTTTTATTTTTCAATGTTTTTTGTGTCACAAGGCGCCTGTTTGCTAGGATTTCACCAAGTAACAATTTTTTTATTTTATAATTTTTATTTTTTTTTTGAAATTTTTGATTTTTGATTTTATTTTTGAATTAGGATATTCTGAAGAGCTATGTGTAGAACCTGCAAAGGTGCATGTTGTTGATAGGATCCTCCAAAGGTTCACCTTCTGTAGTTGAGAGCTGATATGCACCAGATCCATATGCTGCTGTAATAATGTAAGGACCAAGCCAGTTTGGTTCGAACTTGCCCTTCTTCTCTCTGTCTTGTTGATTTTTAGGGTTTTCCTTGAGAACCAAGTCACCTACCTCAAATGTGTGAGGCTTTACCTTGTGATTGTAGTTGCATTGTTCCTTAATTGAATGATATGTAGCTTGAGCGACTGTCTTCCTTGATAAGGGAACTAAGATAGAATTACTCGTGTGTGGACTACACAGGCCCATATGCGTGTAACCTGAAGAAGTTTGGGCATCCCTAATAACAAAGTCCTGCGAGGAAGCTCCATTAAAGGTCCATGATGTATTGCTAGAAGGGGATGGATGTGTGGAACAAGTGGAAGAGTTATGAAGGCTTATGATTGTGAAAAGAAGTGAAAGTAGGATAGGATGATGGAGACTTAGGATCAACAAGTATTCTTTTTTACTTAAAATTTTAGAGCTTTTGCCCCTAGTTATTTTGATATTAGGGGAGATCAACTCTTGTTCTTTTTGCTTCATAGGATTTTTATCCTTAACTTTGATTTTTGCAGAGTCCAATAGCTTTTGATTTTGATTTGAACTAAAGGACTTTTATTTAGTTTTGACATTTAGATTTTTCTTTTCAAAGCTTGATTTTTGATCCCCAATTAGTAAGGGCTTTTGTAATTCTTGTTGATCCAAGTTTGGAAGTGTAGTGGAAATGGAATGAGTGGATGAAATGGTAAAGCTATGTGAGTTCTCAAGTGGGTTGGCGATACGCTCAATAGATTCTTTGTTGGAACCACTCTTAGGATTGTTGATATCAAGAGATGCTTGCACCATTAGAGGAGATTTGCATTCGGACTTAGTAGCCACAACACTAGGTGGTTCACACCCAATTCCTTGTAAATTGTTTATAGATTGTTCTTGTTGACAAAATGTGTTAGGAGATAGTGGGAGTTGATCAACATGAAAGATATACTCAACACATCCCAGGTCTTTAATCTTGAACTTTTCTTTTAGCTCTGCTTGTTTTGATGTAGAAGCTTTCAACAATTCTGGATCAACATATGCTGATGAAGGAATAGCTTCTAGATTGACTGGTATTGTTATTTCTGATTGAGGTCGCAGATTGTTGCAATATATGAATGGATTTGGATCCGCTTTGACAGTCACTTCAACTCCATTGTGTGGAAACTTGATGCATCGATGATATGTTGATGGTATTGTGCTCATCTCATGAATCCATGGACGTCCCAAAAGTATGTTGTATGTGAGATCTAAATCAAGGACTTGACAAACCACATCCTTTGTAACTGGCCCAACTCTGAGAGGTAAGGTGACTGTACCCTTGGATGAACGCTCTTCATCATCATATGCTTTAATGGTGATTTTGTTTGTAGAATTCACAGCTTTATCAGAATATCCCAATTGTGTAATAATGCTTAATGTGCAAATGTTTAGACCCGCTCCTCCATCTATCAGGACTCTTTTTATTCGATGTTTGTGTATGAAGGCTTCAATGTGTAATGGTGCATTATGTGGCTGACTTACGGATGCGTCATCAGCTTCTGTGAAAGTAAGGGAGTGTAGAATGGAAAGGTATCCCACCATGGCTTGAAACTGGTCCACGTTTAGATCAGTAGGGATGGCAGTATCTCTCAAGATTTTGTCAAGAATAGCTTTATGTGCGGGAGATATGCGTAATAACTCAAGGATTGAAATGAGCGCGGGTGTCTTCCCTAACTGTTCTACAAGGTCATACTCAGGTTTGGTTGATGAAGAAGCGGTGTTTTTAGTTGGAGCACCTTGCAAAGTGAATTTACCTCGGCGAGTTGTAACATGACATTCAGAGGTAGGTTCCGAAGAAGATCCAGCACCTTTTAGGACAATCTTGGGTCTCTGAGTAGAATTCTCAGACGCTTTGTCCTTGATGATAATAGTAGAGACGTAATTGTCCATCGATATGTGATTGATAGTTGAATCATAGTTATAGGATGCTCTGGTATAATTGGTTTGATCCTCTGTGGCTTTAGCTTTTCCCTTGTCATGTTTTGGAAATGGTTCCTTAAACATTTCATGTTCTTGGTTAGATGAATGTCCCTCAATCTCAATGTCACCTCTATCAATGAGATCTTGTATGATGTTCTTCAATCGATGACAATTTCTTGTCTTATGGCCCTTGCTCTTATGAAATTCACAATATTCATCATCATTCCACCAATTTGGTTTAACCTTTTGTTCATATGGAGGAAAATCTGGAACTGTGATTACCTTGTTTGCCACAAGCTTCTTGAAAACTAACTCAAGTGGTTCTCCCAATGGAGTGTACTTCCTTTGTGATCTGGAAGTTGTTTGAGTATTCACTTGATTGTTTGTAGAACTTGATCCTGAAAAGATGAATTTGGGTCGCACTGTGTTGGCATCAACAACACCATCATTGACTGTGTTCTTGTTTTTATTCCAAAATCTTGGCTTGTCTTTTCCTTTAAAGTCATCTTTGTTTTCCTTGAATGTCTTAATAACTCCTTGTTCAATTAGGACCTTTTCTGTTGCTAAGCCTTTTTCAATAACATCCTTGAAGGTGGACAAACAAGATTTCCTTAGATCATAGCCAATGTCTTTGTTAACATTTTGTGTGAACATTTCTACCATTTGTTTTTGGGGAATTTCACAAGAGCATCTGTTGGCTAGATTTCTCCATCTTTGTAAAAATGATGCAAAAGATTCTCCCTCTTTTTGCTTGGTGTTGCACAAAGTAGTGACTGATATGTCTGTCTCTATGTTGTAGGAGAAATATTGAATAAATGCCTCTTCTAGGTCACCCCATGACTTAATGCCAGGTGGAAGTTGGGAGAACCATTCCATAGCTTGATCACCTAGGCTTTGTGGGAATAATCTCATCAAATATGTCTCTTCTGCTGCTACCTCAATGCAAGCTATAAAAAACTGTCTTATGTGTGCCTTAGGATCCCCTTTTCCTCTATACTTATCAAATTTAGGGGTCACAAAGTGTGTTGGAAAAGGAGGCATTGGAATTCTCTTGTCAAATGGATAAGGATATATGTCTCTCATTGTGTATGGTGGCTTTGGTGTATTTATGTCCTCCATTTTCTTTTGTAAGTCCTTGATTTGTTGTTCCAAATTACTCTTAGGTGGAGATCGACTTCTTGGACCATATCCTATGTTTGAGGTACCCATTGGAGGAGGTGCATGTTGCATATATGAATGATATTGATCATACACATGTTCATATGGAGGAGGTTTGTAATGATGCTGCGTATATGAACCACTTGGTATAGATTCATGTTGAGGAACACCATATCTATTTTGTGCATGTATACCATACTCTACAAGCATGTCATGTTCTATTGTATTGCCCCCAAATTTGACACAGGGTTTCCTTGTGTCCAAATTTTGAGCATGCCTTTGAATATCCAATTGTTTTGGTGGTTGATCCTTGGCATTGGTATGTGATTGAGCATATCTGTCTGCATAAGACTTCCATAATGGTCTACGAAGGTAAGTATCATATGCTTGACCATGTGTATGTGGGACCTCTAGTTTTTGAAGCAAAGCTAATGGTGATTCAGGTACCATGTGTGGTCCTCTATTTCCTCCACTATTAGGTCTCCTTTGGTCCATGTTCGAGTGAGGTTGTTGCAAAGGTCAATTTTCCGTTATTTGAGATATGTCAAAATCATGAGGTATCTTGGCTCCACTTTGTGCCATCATTTGTAAAAAGTATTGTCTATCCCTCATTATTTCCTCAACCAATCGATTGAAATGGGGGTTCATAATGGATTCTTCCACATTTGTTGAATGTACTGAAAAGTTGTCCATATTGTCATTATGTGTAGCATTGTTGTTTATAGTGTCCATGTTCTCAACATTTGGAATTTTTCTATAGGTATCCATGTCAGGTAATGTAGTATGATCAGAATTGAAAAAGATATCATTGTCATACTCATAAGAACTCATGTTTATGGATTCTTGAGCCTCTTTAGTTTCTCTCTTAGATTTTTGAAGACGGCTTTCAACCATGAACTAGGTATTGACCAAGATGTATGAGACTAGATGAAAAATGGAAAGAGTATGGAAGACCAAGAGTTGGATGGAATGTAAATGAATCTAAAGTGTACTTGCAATGCCCAAAGTGTAAAACCAAGTATTTATGTAGTAGAGTAGGCGTGACTTCCAAAGAGAGGATAGTTTCTCTTGATGAGGTAAGTTGACCTTGACTCTAAGTAAAACCAAATGAGACCCGAAGGTAAGAAAACTTGATGAGGGACCACTTAGCAAAGTGTTGTTGTATGTAGTGCGTTGACAAAGTATGATGAGGACAAGCAAGTGACTTTTTGACTCAAGTTTAGACAATTGTGAATGTAAAGTGCGATGTAAAGCAATGATGGACCTGGTGAGACCCAAAGATAAGTTGAATGCTAAATGAAACCCTGGAGAAATGACCTAGGAAGCTCAAGAATTTTGAAACTGACTGTGTTTGCTTGCTGGACTGCAACGGTTTTTTCAATTCTGGACACAGATGCGCCTGTATACTTCACAGACGCGGTTTCCCGACACAGACGCTGCTCTGTTTAACATAGACGCGTTTCTGAGACTTTTTTTTTTGCCAAGTGTACTGTTGATTTTGTGGACACATACGCGTTTCTGCCCTTCACAGATGCCGCTAGACAACACAGACGCTATTATGCCCGACACAAACGCATCTCTGCAAATTTTGTGCAATTTTTCCAATCTCTGAAGTTGTTTTGTTGTGACCAAATCTGACTGTTTGACTGTTTTTCGTGACAAGAGGACACAGTGTTGATGAAGACCCAATGTTTGCAAGTGTCTAGACTCCAAAATGACTCCAAGAAAAGTGTGTTGTTTGATGTAAAAATATTTTGCATACACTTGAAGACATAAAAGACACAATGTTTTGCTATTTGGTCTTGAATGTTTTGAATGTTTAACATAAGTCAAGCACAATTCTTATGGCTAGCCAAGACAATAGTTGTTGATCCCACATGGGGTTTTACCCCCGAGGCTACGCTATTCAGAGCGGATACTTAGATGCTTGACCTCACTGGCTCCACCCTCGGCACTCACTTCTTGGGTCAGCCAAGCATCAGTCCCCATGAAAACTCCCCGTGGTGAACTTTGTATCTCTACTAAGAACCGTATGTGTGTGGGCCACTACCAGAGGTCCGACCTCCTGCCCCAACAACTAGAAGGATTTGGACCTCTAAAACAAAATGGTGCTAGTAAGGGCATCCGCTTGTGTGGCCATACATGTGGCACTTTCAGCTCTGTAAATACAGAAGGCTCCCAGCCGGTAGGGGTTACGCCCTACAACTGATCAAATAAATTTGATCAAACGGGTTTATGGGGAGACATAGTGTCAGTATGAACTAATCAGCACATGTTATTTATAGTTTTCACCATGAATACATTTTTTTTATAGTGGTTCGGAAGAGGTGGGTTTTCCTCGCTACCACTTGGGTCATTCTCTTCTCACTAGTAGTCCTAATGACCACACAGGAAGATAGGCCCTCTAAAGATTAAACAAAAAGAGCCTATTGCTCAAGACACAAAAGACAATGATTCAATTTTAGTGCACCAATTGAAGTGTTTGCTAGTCTACGAAAACAAGGCACACAACAAAAATCCAAAAACCCTTGCCAAGGACCTGCAACAAAGAGTTGTTAGTAGTTTGGATTGTTTCAAATGATTACCCCTTCTTGCAAGCACACAAGTTAGGTAAATTTTAAACCCAAAAGACTTTGTGAAAATAGGGGCCTTCAACCAAACGATTTTGCTTTCAAGACAAGCTGCACCAATTTCGTTAGCTAGATCTGAAAATGTTAGCTCAAAATAAACCAGATCTAAAACCCTAAATGCAAAATCCGAAAACTGAATCAAAAAAAAAAAAAAAACCCAAAATTCAAAACTGGTGAACACAGACGCGGTTACCCTCTACACAGACACGCCTTTGTGACACAGATGCGGTTCTGTGATGCACAGACGCGACTACAGAACACAGACGCGCTTCCCGGACACAGACGCGGCTAAAAACCTCATAGACGCTCCTTTACAGCACAGACGCGCTTTCCTGGAACCTGCAAAATAAAATATTACCAATATTGCAGATGCGATCCCAGATGTCGAAGACGCGTCAAAAAATCAAAAACGCGATCCAAAGGTGCGCAGACGCAAAAATGTGGAAATGTTGCCGAAAACATCAGATCTGCAACTTCAAAATACAAAATCTGCAACAAGATGTTAAATGCAAAAAGGGACAAGAGTCCCACCGGGCGTGCCAAAATGTATATGGTGAAAATGGATAGCAATAATAACAATATTGAAAGGCTAAATGAATTCAACCACAAAACCCTAGCCTAACAACAACAAAGATCCACCATAACATATGAAGATTACCTAAGATAATGCAAATCAAATGAAATCACAAAGATTATACCATCACATGTCCAATAGGGTTCTGATCTCCATTCTTCCTATCTCCATTGATCTTGCTTGATATATTTGCTCTCAGATTTTATATGCACAAGAGCTCAACAAAGAACGGAATGTGGTTGCAAGTAGGATTGTAATGTAATCAATTGCATAAAAGATGATTAGCATGAATGATTAGGGTTTGATAATGAAGGAAGCATCTCCTTATATAGAAGACACTATATGAAATGGAGGGATAATATTGAGAGGTGTAAAAGGAGGTCGGCTATGATTAGAGGGTAGGTAAAATAAATAATAAAATAATGAAAAGGGTAGGTAGTGTATGAATTAAGAGATAAATGACATGTGTCATCGGTAGAAAAGGTTAATGAACTAATTAAATAAATGAAGATTTATTTAATTAATAGAAGAAGTAGGATAATTAAATAAATAAGATATTTATTTAATTTAGGAAAAGGATAATTTAAATAAATAAATGTATTTATTTAAATGAGAAATAAGGCTAGAAGAGGATAAATGAATTAATTAAATAAATAAAGATTTATTTAATTAATAGAAGAATTAGGCTAAAGTAATTAAATAAATAAAGATATTTATTTAATTAGACATGACAATTTTAGGTGTCTACAATATGCATGTGTATACCATAAAAGAACACGTCCGCCGAGCTAATCTACTCTGTGTTCATAAAATGAGGGGCAATTCAACAGCAGAAAATTTATATTTGGAAGTTAAGAAAGCTTTGAATGAAATTGTTGGTATGGATGAATTGACAATTGCCAAGAAGTTGGTGTGTGTTGGAGCTGATGGAACTACAGTAATGCAAGGTCAAAGGACCGGTCTTTGCGCAAGATTGCAAACTAGTATTGCACCATACATGGTTGACATTCACTGCATGGCCCATCAAATGAATTTAGCATATAGAATTGTAAGCAATTTCCCTACAGTGTCAAAAGTTGAAGATCTGGTCCACGAGCTCCACTCATACTTCTACCGAAGTCCTAAACATTTTGTAGAATTTCAGATTTTTATTGAGGGAGTAATAGGAGGAAACAAGCTTCTCAGGGATGTTGAGACCAGATGGATCTACTTGCATGGATTAGCGGAACGAGTTCTAACAGAATGTCAATCCTTGATCAGACTAATGTATGAGCAACTCCTCATAGTAGACAAAGCTCCTGATCTCTTACATAAGTTAAGTGATATAGAGACTCTGTTAACTTTAGCTAGTCTTCTCCCCATGCTGGATTCAATGAACAAACTTGTTAAGAAATCCCAAGACAGAACTATGTATATCAATGAGTATAGCACTCTACGTAAAATGACATGCTTGAGCTTGGATGGTCTATATTCAAATCTAACAGGGCGAAGCCCAAATTTTTTTAGGTGGCGGATAATTACAAATTTGAATCATGCTGAAATTTTTTTACATTTCAATACAAAAAATGAGTTATGTGTCTTTGTAAAAGGATTTCAGATACCAATGCACCAATCTAAGATGGGCAAGTGAGGCAGAGCACTACCAATTAAAAAGGAATATTTTGACAGGATTGTTAAATTTGTTAGTAATAATTTGAAGTCTATTGCATATGAACTTTCAACTAAGATTCGTGAAAGATTCCCTCAAGAAGAAATACTTGAAGCCATGGGTTGTATGTATCCTCAATTTTGGCATTCAATTGGAGATAATCCAAATGACGTAGAGATGTTTCATAAAAAACTAGAGGAATTGATATTGACATTTTCAAAAGATGCATATTTCAATGGACATCCAATAGAAGGAATTTTAAATTTAGATCATCTTAGAAAACAATGTAAACAGTTTGCATTGGTTATGAAATAGCAGTTGGTTAACTTGGACAATCCATTTGAACCTAGATCAATCACAAGGCTTTGGAAAAGGATAGATCAAAGTGAAGCATTGCATATTGCAATACCAGAATATTTGAAACTTGTTGATTTATGTCAAACAATTATATTGGGGTCGGTGGAAGATGAGAGAGGTTTCAGTACATTAGGGATTTTGAAATCAAAGATCAGAAACAAATTAGACAAGAATTTGGAAACTTGCTTGAGGTTGTTTGTAACCCAATATAATGTTAGAGATTTTCCATATGAAAGGGCACTGGTAATCTGGAATTCCATGTGTGAAAGACGAGGGGTGTGCAACACTTTAAAAGCTAGTGGTGCTACTAATAGTGCTAGTGCTGAGACAAATGAATATGATGGATCGCAGTCTCAGAGTCAACATGAAGATGAAGACATTTTTGAATACCCGACTTAGAATGAAGATGAACCTATTAGTACTAGTCAGTTTCCAGATCTTGAGTCCATTTGGGATATAGAAGCATCGGACAGTCGGACTGAGTCACTGAAGTGAATTAGCAGTCAGTTTATAGGTATTTATAATTATACTACAGTTCTTGATTCATATTACAATTTCAATTTGCAAAATTGCAATACTATAGTTGTCATTGATGATTTTTGATATTGTATTCCTTGAATTTGTCAATTAGAAGTAGAACGGATACTTATTTCATATTTTTAATTGTGAATTTGAATTATTACTAAACAATTGAATTATTAGTAAATTAGTATTTGGTTCCACATTATGTTGAACATGAAATGCAACAATTTGTGTCACAAGATCCATAAAATTATTCATATTGCATAGCTGTTACTGCTAGAACCTTTCTACTGTTCTACATTAAATGCTTAAAATGATGTTCATGGCGATTAGGGTTTTGTGTTTGTTTTTTTGTCTTAGTTGGCTAGTAAACCAAAGTTGTCGTGCATTGAAAATCTGAGTTGTCCTCTCTTTATTTGTCCATGTCAACATCAAGTGTGGTCAAACGGTTGGTTAGACATGTTTAATGTTTCATCTCTAACTCGCAAATAAATTTCATGTTTAACAATTTAAGTGGCGAGTTAGTGAGTGTTGGTTTGGGTTTAAATCGTGAGGTCTCTAGTTTTTTAGTGTTAGCATTTTATGTTAGTGAGGTGGAGATTGTTAATGAAATCACTTTGGTCGCGAGGTCTTGAATTGGTTTGATGTCATGCATTATATCCCCAGGAGTTAGCCAGAGTCATTAATGGTCTGTGTGCCACTGCTCGCGCCTATTTATGACGGTAATTAACATAAGAAATCAATAAACAATTTTCAGATTTTATGGTTACTGCTAGCTCGCAGGTCCTTTATCATCAAGTCTTTTTAAGTCACGAGCTTGTGAGTACTGGGAGATTTTAGTTGTTGCTACCTCGAAAGATGTTTTGCACTTGACCATTTTATGTTGTGAGGTTGTGACTGGGTGTGATTTATTCTGTCACATGGTCGTGAGGTGTTCGTGGTTAAGTCATTTTAATTTGCGATCATGCAATGTAGTTGGTATTGCAGATTAGTTGGTTTCATCGCTTGCTCACAGGTTTTGAAGTTGTTTAGCATTTTAAGTTGCGATCTAGCGAAAGGTAAGTTTTGGTCTGATTTTGTGGTCATCGCATGCTCGCGGGTTTGTAAGTCTTAAGTCAAAAAGTGTTGCAAGTATGCGATGGCGGTTAAGTGCCTTGTTGTCGCGGGATCACAAGGGTTTAAGTAAAGTTAAGTTTCGAGTTGCGATCTTGTGATGAAATAAGTTATTTTGTTAGATTTGCAGTGGTCGCCACCTCGCAGTTAAAGAAAGAATATTACAAATGTTGTTGCGAGGTTGTGACTAAAGGGCTTGATGAAGATCAATGGTTGTCGCTCACTCACGAGATTCTTTGAGGATTCGTAAAAGGGGTTGCAAGCTTACGATTAAGAGGATTTGGTAGCATTGTTGCTAACTCGTCGGCTCCTTTCCTAATTGTTATAACCGGTTGAGAGTGTGCGATTAAAGATGGGGATTGACACGTCGACTTGTTTGTTAGGTTCTATAAAAATTTTGAATAGAAATTGCCAATCAAATGCCACAGTAGCTAGTTCATGCAAGTGTGGCAATTAATGAGACTTGAGAGAAGAGACGATGCCCTAATACCATAAATTGCATGATCGAACCAAGATTTTGATATTTGTACAATTGCATTAATGCATTCTATCAGTTTAATTGAATTAATGCCACACTAGCTAGTTCATGAGAGTGTGGTAGTTAATGAGACTTGACAGAAGTGACAGTGCCCAAATACCATTTTATGTTGCGAGGTTGCGACTAGGTGTGATTTTATGTTATCGCAAGGTCGCGAGGTGTTCGTGGTTAAGTCATTTAAATTTGCGATCATGTGATGTGACGGCGGTTAAGGGTCGCGAGCATGCGACGATGGTTAAGTGTCTTGTTGGCATTTTTGTTGTTCATGTTGTGATTGTCATTGATGGACACACACTTGTATTGAGATCCCCTTTATGTGTATGAGCTTGTGCTCAACCGCTATTTGTTCCAACCAGTATGTTGTATTCTAGTCTTTAGACTAGTGGTGATTTTGCAGAATGTGTTTCCTGGTCTGAAGCGATATTTTGACCCCAAGCAGTTCGTTGATCCCAAGCGGTACGAGGGAGCAAAGTGGCACAACACATTCTTACCAGTCTTCATTTTTGTCAAACCGGCAACCGGTATTTTGTATGAACCGGTAATACTCTGTGATGAGTTACCAACCAGCATTTTGTGATGAGTTACCAATCCACCGATTGTTTGACGGTGCCAACACATTGATGGTGCTTTTTGTGTCATGTTACTGAGTATGTCTAGATTCATTGAACCTAGGAAATTGTAATGTAATCCTATTGGACTGACATGAAATCAGATTCCTTTAAAAGGACATCATGTCTAGGGTTTTAAGTGGTTGTTGAAAGGGTTAATGTCGAGCTAGGGTTTAAGGTGGAAGTTGAGAATGATCTTATCTGAGAAGATCAAGTTGTAACTGTGAGAGAGATAGAGAAGACTGAAGTCATGCTGGAATGCATTAACTATGAGCAATACTGGATCTAACCAAGCAGTTTGTGCTATCTGATAGATCAAACACTTGTTGATTACTCACATCTTTGACAAGTCAGTAGCCCTTAACCGGGTAGGCCTCAAAGCCTTTGTAAAATCCTCTAACAAGGTGGTTCACACATGTGAATCTAAAATCCTCTAACAAAGTAGTCTTTAATTGGACTTATCTCCTAACAGAGATAAAGATTCCTAACAAGATCTGTTCTGGTGAAGAACATTGTAAGACCTTAACCGGTCTAGTTTCTATTCTGTAGATAGTAACTTGTGAGTTCCATCTCACCGTGGTTTTTCCCAGTTGAGTTTCCACGTCAAATATCTTGTGTTATGGTTGTATTGGTTTTGTGGGTGGATGCTTTATTCGCATTTTGGTTTGCATGTGTGGTAACCAGTTTGACTGTTAGACTGCTTTACCAGTTTATCTTTAGACTATGTAAGTGTTTTAGTGCAGAGATTTTTGGCATACTAATTCACCCCCCCCTCTTAGTATTCATTAATTGGTATCAGAGCCTACCTTTCTATAAGTTTAACCACTTGGAAAGAGATATGGGGGAATACACCATGAGGGAACTTACTCAATGGCTCACTAAGTCTGAGCAAGCCTATGATGATCTTATGGTCAAATACAAAGCATCTCAAGCAAAAAGGAGAGAACATGCAGAAAAGCTGATGGAACTATCTGAAAGTAGTTCTAAAGATGAAGCTAACATGGAAGCCATGATTGCTAAAGTAAATAAACTAAATGATTCA
Source organism: Cryptomeria japonica (assembly GCF_030272615.1). Classification (NCBI taxonomy): domain Eukaryota; kingdom Viridiplantae; phylum Streptophyta; class Pinopsida; order Cupressales; family Cupressaceae; genus Cryptomeria; species Cryptomeria japonica. Next base: position 650,281,026 of record NC_081410.1, read on the forward strand.
AACTCCAATTTGAGAAAGGAGTTGGAAGGACTGACTACTAGGTTTAGTCAAGAGCTTGAGAACCAGAGAAAAGCTAAAGATCGGATAAAGGATAGAGATCATGAGATCTCCAAGTTGAAACAAGAGATTAGTGCACTGACTACTCACCTTCATGAGAGTAGAACAGAAAAAGAAGACATGCAAGGAGAACTAAACATAGCCATCTCAGAAAATGCAAGTCTAATGGAGACAAACACTGCTATTTTCAAAGAACTCTTTGAGTCAAAGGAAATACTTGCTAAGTTTGGCAAAAGTACTGTCAAGCTAGGGCAAAAGATTGAGCCATCTAGACCGGCAAAGAATACCAATGGTCTTGGTTTCTCTGGACATGAGGAAGGATAATCCTCAGGAACAAATGTCGAAGCATCAAAGAAGCAACCGGCACTCAAAGGAAAAGGTAAGCAAAAATTCAAACATGTTTGCTTTAACTGTCTTAAAGAAGGACACTGCCAATGTATGTAGGAGCAAAGCCTACAATAATTTTCCTTATTTTATCAACAATGTACCTAGATCCAATAAGTTCAATGGTCATTGTTATGCATGCAACAAGTTTGGGCATAGAGAATTTGAATGCAAGTATGTGATGGATAACACTAGAAGATATCCTCATAGGACCCAAGGAACTGGTCCTGAACCTTTTGTGAACTGGAATCACAACCGGTTTAATGTCTTCAATCATCAGTCAAGAAGTGGTGGTCATCAAGCGACAACCGGATGGAGAGAAAGTTGTATGATCTATCATGGTCATGGTCACACTATTGCAACATGCAGAAGGAAGAATGGAAACATGTACAATGGACCTTGGAGAGCACCTGAACTTGTTTGCTATCACTGCAACAAACCGGGTCTCATTGCAAGATTCTGCAGAAGCAGAAAAAGTATATCTGATGATATACCAGTCACTCAGGAAGGAGAAATCGATGTTGAAAAATTTCAAGGGGACATGAAGAAAACATGGAGGAAGAAACCAACAATGTTGGAAGAGGAACCGGTTTCTGCACCTAGTGTGGAAATATCAGAACCGAAAAACTAAGCCTTAAAGGCTTAGGGGGAGCAAACGACAAAATGCTTTCGAACCCCCGGTTGACACTGGTAAAAGACCTTAACCAGTATGCGATACCTGTCGCTTGGCAGAAGACCGGAAATGGTAAAAAAGGCAAATTAGGGTTTACACCCTAATAGAGGAGCATTAATGATGGTAGGTGAGAGACATGTATAAATGCATTTCTCAAATCATTTCTCACTATCTATTTTTGAGCGAAGAAAAGTTTTCAAGTGCAAAGCGAAGAAAAGGCAATTTGAGCTTAGATTTCAAGAAATTGAATAACCTTGAAAGAGATTCAAATCCAGTTTGCAAGTGGTAGTGGAGAACAAAAAGCGGTGATTTGGCATCCGATGGAGAGTGGAGTGAAGCAGAATCAAGAAGCCCTAAATTCATGTTTGAAAGGTATTTTTCATGTTCTTGAAATACTCTACAATGGCTTCCGCATCTCATACCAGTTCGAGTACATCAATTGAGTCAGAAAGTTTTATTCAGAGGAAGTCTAAATATAATGCTTTGTCACAAGTTCCAGCTGGAGTCATAGTTGAAGAAGGAATTTCTGATTATATTGATTGCAAAATAGAAGACCTAGGGTCTTTAGCCATTCACACTCAGTTAGGTCTATTTTGCAAAAAGGACAAAAAGATCAAACCGGAATTTAGTATCTTAGAGAAGAAGAAATTCCATAACGCAATATATTTTCTAGAAGATTTCATGGAGGATCACATCAGAATTATTTTGAGCAGAGTCCACAATGACAAGATGTACCTGGAGAGGACGCATGACATTACGCCTCAGGCAATTCATGCAGTCACTAGCTTTTATAACATAGGGGAAGTGCTAGCCCTGAGAAAAGTGAGCAAAACCAAAATAGCCAAGCTCACCGGTTCAACCAGTGATTCATGGGGTATGATAGTCAATCCTATCAAGGATGATCTGGTGAAATACGCCTGCATGGTGATAGGATACAGAACATTTTCAGCTAGCAGGATTAATTTTGTATCTACTACAGTGGTAAATGCCGCTTACCGGATGATAAAAGAGGATGCATCTTTTGACTTATGCACCGACATGCAGAGGCAACTCCTATTGAATCTTAAGGCAATCAAACAGGATAATTCACTAAGGTTTAAGTTTGGACAACTACTGGTAGGGTTGTTCTTTTATTTCCAAGGCTACTTTCCTGGTGTAGGAGATGTCCAGTGGTCCCCTGACCAATCGGTAACCAAGCAGATAAAGGAAAGCATACAAGCCATTGGAACCAGCTACCCTAAAGTACTAAACAAATATTTTGATGAGTTCAGAAGAAAGATGAGTCAAAGGGTAAGAATCTCAGGTGACATAGTGAAGAAATACGAAGATGACATCTGTTTCACTATTCAGGTGGACAAATGTTTAATGGAGGCTGTTGAGCCTAGAATGGAGGAAGTAGAGGCAATGGGCTATGAAGTTATGTTTGACATGTTGGAAGGGTATGCCTCAACCCTTATTGCCTCGCCTCTTGATCCAAAGGCTAAGAGGACCGGAACCTACTTGGAGAGGATTTCACCAGTTGAAGAACCATTGGTGAAGAAAGGAAAAGAACCGGCAGCTAAGAAAGCCAAGGCAGTGCTTGCAGCATCGACACCAGCTACCACTGCAACTCCAAGAGTGACCAAGCGGTCACCAGCAAAAGTCTTTGAAAGAAAAAGGAAGAATAAGACAAATGAACTGGACTCTGAAGAAACCGAGTCTGATGAAAAGCCGAAGAAGGCAAGACAGACAAAGAAGGCGAACAAGAATGAACCGGCAGCATCTGCACCGGTAAATATTGATATCTCCTCATACAAGCCTTTGACACATTGTCAAAGAATAGTAAAGAATATTACGAGAAAATTACTTCATGATTTAGTAGATTATTATGATGATTTTAATAGTGAGGAGAAAGATGAAGTACTACAGGAAATCATTCTTTATTTGTGTAAAAATGACCGTTCACCATCAGAGATTAAATCTCAGACTCCGGATTCATTATTTAAAGCATTAGATAATAAATGGTGCATTGCCATTGAAAAGGAACAGGAGATTAGGGAGAAAGTCTTTACACAGTACTTCCCTGAACTCTCAAATTCAGAATTATTTGATGCCTTGGATCAAAATAAAGGTCTCTTCTTCACAAGGAGAAGAAGACTCTGGTTGTTGGAGGGGAGAATTGATGATGTTGAAAAAGATACTCATCAGCATATGGCTCATGCTATTAGCTCTCACAAAGCACGAATGGCCAACCTCCAAGCGGAAAAGGAACCGGTTATTTCCAAACCGGATGAGGTCTTTGATGAGGAAGGAAACCTGGTGGAAGAACCAATCGACACTATCGATGTCGATGCCCTAGATGTAGAAGATGTCACTCAGGACATACCTTTCGAGGGAACTAAACAGGGGCAACAAGTTGATCAGGGTGGTGAACAAGATGAGGACACACAGCAAGTGGCAAAGGAACAGGAAGAGAAAAAGAAGAGGGATGAAGATGAGAAAAAGAAGAAAGAGGAAGAGAAGAGAAAAGAGGAAGAGGAGGAACAAAAAGATGAAGAAAAGAAGAAGCAAGAAGATGATAAGAAAAAGAAAGAAGAAGAGGATAAGGAAGAAAAGAGAAAGAAGGAAGAAGAAGAGAAGAGAAAGAAGGAAGAAGAAGAGAAGAAGAAGAAGGAAACGGAAGAGAAGAAGAAGAAGAAGAAGAAGGAAGAGGAAGAACAAAAGAAGAAGGAAGAGGAAGAAAAGAAGAAAGCAAAAGTAGAGCAGAAGTAGAAAGAAGAGGAAGACAAGAAGAAGATGGAAGAGGAAGAGAAGAAAAAGAGAGAAGAGAAAGAGAAAGAAGAGAGGAAGAAGCAGACAAGACAGTTGAAGCAATGAAAAGCACACAGATGGAGACTCCTAAGGCAACCGAAAGCCAAGCCAAACCGGTTGCTATCTTGAGTCCTATTGATCTCCAATCTACAAGTGAGTCTGAGCTTATGCAGAGCATCAAGGTTGCCCAAGAGCACCTTGAAGTCATTCGCAGGAAAAGGGAACAAGATATTATTCAAGCGGTTGTAGACACACTTACCGGTTTAATCCCCGGTACTAATCTTCCTGACATTGAATCATCACTAGCACAGCTCAAACTTCTATGTACTATAGTGGATGATCAAGTGCAGAGTCTGGAAGAAGCAACAGAGGCCAATGTAAAGAAAGAGCACCAAAAGGCTCTTAATGTTGCTCTAGTGAAAAAGATGAATGAGCTTAGGACTGAACTGCTGAAAGATTAAAAGGACATGAGGAATGCCTTGGATGAGGGAAACTTACTACTCAACAAAATTTGTCAACCTCATCTGTTTTGTGACGATGTGCTAGCCAAGAAGAAAAATCTTCAAACGGACTTATAGTCCTACTTGGGCACATTTAAGACACCTTATGATTCCTTTGCAGCATATGGGCAAACTGTTCACCGGTTCCAGATCCAGTCAGCCAAGATGGAGCAAGAGATCAGCACATGGTCTAGGGATTTGCAGGAGCTTCAACTGGTATTACTTCCATGACTGCAAATTATTCAGAAGTGTTATCTAAACCTAGATGCCCTGACAGTCACACAGGAACTGAGCACAGTAGATGCCATGGAGGAATAGGTATCCCAGATGCAAATAGAGAAGGAAGTGGCAACCTCCCTACTTGAGTCCTGGTCTCTATCCATGAAACAATTTTTGCAGGACTATAAATCGGTTTTTGACAAGAATTATTCATTATTGTCATAAAATTTTATATATATATGGAAATAGGTTTTTTTTCGGCAGTACTTTGTCATTGTTGGCAAAGGGGGAGAAGTATATTTGGTTTTTGGTTTTAAAATTTTGGTCTTCTAACACAGGGGGAGAAGTATCTGATCTTGAAATTTTGATATATGCTATATGCTCTAATGATTATGCTCTATATGCAAAATTGCTATACACTATGTTGATTAAGGGATAGTGTATATGCTTAGGGGGAGAAATTTTGTTAATGGCAAGTCTTTGTTGTAAAACACTTAGATGTCAAAAATTTTATTTTCCTAAGTGTTGCCATCAATGCCAAAGGGGGAGATTGTTGGCATTTTTTTGGTTCATGTTGTGATTGTCATTGATGGACACACACTTGTATTGAGATCCCCTTTATGTGTATGAGCTTGTGCTCAACCGCTATTTGTTCCAACCGGTATGTTGTATTCTAGTCTTTAGACTAGTGGTGATTTTGCAGAATGTGTTTCCCGGTCTAAACCGGCATGTCAACCCCAAGCAGTTCGTTGATCCCAAGTGGTACGAGGGAGCAAAGCAGCACAACACATTCTTACCAGTCTTCATTTTTGTCAAACCGGCAACCAATATTTTGTATGAACCGGTAATACTCTGTGATGAGTTACCAACTAGCATTTTGTGATGAGTTACCAATCCATTGATTGTTTGACAGTGCCGACACATTGACGGTGCTTTTTGTGTCGTGTTACTGAGTATGTCTAGATTCATTGAACCTAGGAAATTGTAATGTAATCCTATTGGACCGACATGAAATCAGATTCCTTTAAAAGGACATCATGTCTAGGGTTTTAAGTGGTTGCTGAAAGGGTTAATGTCGAGCTAGGGTTTAAGGTCGAAGTTGAGAATGATCTTATCTGAGAAGATCAAGTTGTAACTATGAGAGAGATAGAGAAGACTGAAGTAATGCTGGAATGCATTAACTATGAGCAATATTGGATCTAACCAAGCAGTTTGTGCTATCTGATAGATCAAACACTTGTTGATTACTCACATCTTTGACAAGTCAGTAGCCCTTAACTGGGTAGGCCTCAAAGCCTTTGTAAAATCCTCTAACAAGGTGGTTCACACATGTGAATCTAAAATCCTCTAACAAGGTAGTCTTTAATCAGACTTATCTCCTAATAGAGATCGAGATTCCTAACAGGATCTTTTCTGGTGAAGAACATTGTAAGACCTTAACCGGTCTGGTTTCTATTCTACAGATAGTGACTTGTGAGTTTCATCTCACAGTGGTTTTTCCCAGTTGGGTTTCCACGTCAAATATCTTGTGTTATGGTTGTATTGGTTTTGTGGGTGAATGCTTTATTCGCATTTTGGTTTACATGTGTGGTAACCGGTTTAACTGTTAGACTGCTTTGCCAGTTTATCTTTAGACTGTGTAAGTGTTTTAGTGCAGATATTTTTGGCATACTAATTCACCCCCCCCTCTTAGTATTCATCAGTTCTCCCCATTCTTCTTTCCTTTTCTTTGAAAATTGGATTGTTTCGCTAATTATGGAAATGCTAGGAATAAATAGGGAACAATTGTCAATTAATGTTAGGAGAGTTTTGAGACCTTACCAGTATGCTCCAAATGGGCCTATTTCACATAACTAGGGGGACTTTTATTTTTTTGATAACTTTACTATGATCAGAGTCTATGGGTGTCCTCAACCTCCCCATATTTTACCAAAATTTGTTCCAATTAGGATTGTTTTTATGGAGTTTATCTGGCAATTGACCCTAGTTGAAAAATAATACCTTGACAAACACAAGAAGGGTTCTCTTCTTCCTAGGCTTTGGGTTGCATTTGATTTTACCATTGGTAAGAGTTCCTTTCATGAAGTAAACAATTTCCTTAAACAATATAGGTTGGTTAATGTTGTGTCTAGATTCTGTGATCCTGAACAATTTATTAAACTTGCATTGCCAAAAATGATACCTTGGGCCAACATAAAGGACCATGGACCATTGGATGATGGAGATGTGGTTAGAAATTTGCTGAGAAAAGATGAAGTACAAGAAAGGAGAAGAAAATGGAAAAATTTGATGAGAGTTGAAGCAGAATTGAAGGCTACTGACCCTAGTTTCTCAGGTTTTTGCCCTAATAGCCCATACCTGGAGAGGATTAACAAAATGCTGAGTTTATATGAAACTCTGATGGAACAAATGCCTCAAATTCTAGAAGTGGCTGCTTAGCAGCAAGACCCCCAAGATGGACATTCATCACATGGCAAGAGGCCACTTAGTGTGTATGTTGATGATGTAGAGAGTGGGGATGAAGTTCAATCTACTTGAGTGCCAGCTGGAAAGAAACAAAAAACCACTAAGGTCGGTACAATTGTGAGGAGAGAGCCTACTAGAGCAATTGTTACAATACAAGGACACTACTTTCATCAAATAAGGACACATCTTAGAGAAGCAGGGCAGAATGAAGAACGGGGAGAAAAAAACAAAGCCCTTGCTCAAGGCTTTGATGAGCATGTGATGTTGTCAAATGAGTTCATGAAAGATGATGACTTTATTAAGCTAGATGAATTTAAAAGTTTTTTTACAAGGTTGAAACAAAATCAATTAAAACAAAATCTGATCATAGAGGAAGAAAATGAAGAAAAGAAAGAGGAGATCATCAAGGCACTGCAGGAATATGATCCTGACATGGAGGAAATATCTGTGGAACAGGAAAGACAATTGATAAAGAGTACTAGTATGATTATGATGCCTGACTGGGATATCTAATCTATTTTTATTATTGATCATATTAGGAAGCAAGAGGACCCAATGTTTAAAACTGAATTTGAAATTGGAGATGTAATAAGAGGATCAGGATTTAATCCTAAGTCAAAGACACTTGCTTCTTGGTCTTTGGCACCTTCCGCTCAAAATCCCCACCTTCTAAATATCCAAGAAGAAAAGAAAGATGACAGAATGATCTGGAACTTGCAGAACACAACTGACACAAAGATTTCCTCATTTTTTACTCAAGTTTCTTTCATGAATTTATCAAAAAAAGAGGATTCATCAAGAACATACACAAAAACATATACCCAAGTGATTGCATTGTCTAAAAAATATGAAGAGACACTGATGAACAAGGGCACTCTGGAGGAAGAGTTAGTGGAGTTGAAAGAAATAATTGTAAATGAGCCCCCTCCAATACAGATTACAGAACAAGTACAAGAAATACAAGCTGATGTGACAACAAAAATGGAGGAATACATAGGGAAAATAGAAAAGCTTGAAAAGGAACAAAATGTCAAGGCTATCTCTATTGTGTCAATAATTTTGAAACATAGGATTAATGTATTGAAAGGAAAATTCATGGTAGTGCATGATTTGCACATTTCTTTGAAAGAGGCAAGCAAAACATCCTCTGAGGCTATCGCTTTTCTTGGACCTTTGTTCAATGTTTGGTCAAGAAGAAGCAAATTAATGGATAAGTTAGATACTACAATGATGTATAGTGATGAGTTCCCTCCCAAGATCAGTGACACTAAAGACATGGCAGAGGTAATGAATGCAACTTATGCATTTTTCACAGGGAAGGATGTGCTTATAAATGAAAAAATGCAGACATTTGGGGAAGGTTATAGTAAATTGGTTCCTTCAATTTATGGTAGTAATGGAGATTTGAAATCAGTTTCTGTTTGGACCATCGAATTTGATTTGATTCTGGAGCAAGAAGAAATAATCAAGCATGTAAATGAATAGGTTGATGCTAATTTCCTTAACGATCTGCTTGATTCGTTGTTCAAGGTTGAGGTTGACCATGCAAAGTTTATTGTTGAGTCCAGGGAAGTTACAGATGCTAGATGGACAAATTCAGTTGCAAAGTTGGAAGAGGTAAAGGCATTCAGTTTGCCAATAGACAAAGAGGTGGATAGGTGGCAAGCCATGCTAAAGCCAAAGAAGAAATCTCAGGTTGAGGTTGCTACCCAAGATTCCTCACAGTAATCCTAATCTTGTTGAATCCTCAGGTTGAGGTTGCCACTTTTATTGGTCAATGATGTTGAACTTGAAAACTCTTATATAGTTATAATATCTCAATTGTTCAAGAATTTGATAAGTGCATAGTTGAATCGCATTGTGAATTTAATTTCTGATATCATTATGAATATAATATCAATATCATTTGCAGTTTGAGATCTTCACATAATTGTCTTTGTGTTGAACTTATGTTTTCACTGTGAATTGAATGGTCAAGGGTTTTTTCAGTTTACATATGAATATGGGTTGTGTATGTAATGGCATTATTCATAATTTCATTCGACATTCCTATTTATCTGCAAATGAATCTTATTGAAGTTTATTATTAGGTTGTCTTTGAATTGTAAGTGACTCTATGCCCTAGGATAAGGCACTGGTATGTTGTCTTAATGTTTTACTAATTAAGTTGTATTCATATCTATTGTGGTGTTTAATACCTTCATTCTTAATACTCTTATGATTTTATATGCTATGGATGTTTATGTAATATATATGGAGGTGTTCTATGACTATGTCTATAAAGCGCCCACCAATTACAATGAGGTGAATCCTTAATATGAGGTGAATTATACACAAAATAAATTTATATATAACTCCTTCAAGAACCTGCACAAAGCTTGACACTAAATTCTTTTCATTTGCTCTATAAATTACAATATATTATACAACTTGCTCCCTTCACCTAGAGTCTAGAATCACTATTGGAACCAGAAAAGGAACCCCAATGACTATACAACTTGCAAAACTGCTTGAGCCATGCCATTATCACCCCGATGCCTTCGGATGGAATGTGAGATGTTACATTTTGTCCAACAGATCATTTCCAAATAGAGGAGGAAGCCTTCATGCCCAAGAACAGAGACAATGGAAAGAGGAGCTCGAGCCTTCATGCCCACGATCAGGGAAAGTGGAAACAGGAGCTTTAGGGTAAATGTAATATGTTGGGGAGGGGTTGCAGCTTCCATGTCATCACAAAGATGACTGGCTGCCACTCCCCACCCAAACAAATCCTTCTTTCATTCCTCTGTGGGCTCCTTCTTCAAACCCCTTGCCATCCTATGGCAGAGTAGAAGTAGAGGATGTGCCATGCTCAGCCTTTCTTGACAAGAAAAGGCTTTCACACCCCCTCTAGCAATCCTTCTCACTTTCACAACCCCTCTGACAATAAAAAAAACTCACATAGAAGAAAACAAAAAAATACCCATCCGGTATCACAAAGCACACAACAACTCCATGCATGATCCTGCTCAAACATCATCTTCCTTTCTGAGGAAAAAACCAAACTTAGAAAATGAAAAAGGTTTCTTTTCTGAGTTTCTCTTCTACCAATTAAATCACCACTCCATTGTATTTATAACATTTTCACACTTCATTTGGTGATGCTCATTCACATGAAAAATCATCATTTTGTTGTTTTTCAACATGACTGTAGACTCTAGAAGTCATGCCTATCAAATCCACTGCATCTTGCTAAGGCTCATCTATTGTGAACGATTTTGTTCTGATTTTATTCCTCCTTGATTGGACAAATTCTACTTCAAAATCCCTGACAACAAGCAACCTGAGCTTTTATTTCTCAGAGAAATCTGTGATCTCCCATCTCTAACTCAGAATTTATCAAATCCTTTTATGCCTCTGAAACTGTCATCTTTGCTTGTCTAATCAACCTCGACTCAGGAGAAACCTTCAAACTAGTATCGCAAGAACGAGTCAGCATCCAAGCCTTAAAAATTTTAGGTTTCGAGCTAGTGACCAGATAGTTTGTGGTTAAGTTTTATGGTTATCGCCAGCTCGCGAGGTAAAATTTCTGAAGATCTGATCAAGCCGCGAGCTAGCGACAAGTTGGTTTGGGTTTGCATTGTAAGGTCTCTAGCTTTTTGGGTGTTAGTGTTTTTTGTTACCGAGCTAGAGATTGTTAGTGAAATTGCTTTGGTTGTGAGGTCTCAAGTTGGTCTGATGTCATACATTATATCCGTGAGAGTTAGCGAGTAACTCATTTCATACAGTTGTCGCTAGCTCTCATGTTTGTTTAATGTTAGCATTTTTAGGTCACGAGCTAGCGACTAGACAGTTTGTGGTTAGGTTTAATGGTAATCGCCAACTCATGAAGTTAAATGTCTAAAGACCTGATCAAGCCATGAGCTTGTGAGTGAAGTGCTAGCAGTTAAGAGATAAACAGTTTTATGTTGGCGAGTACGCAACAAGGGTTAAAGTTACCACTATCTCCAAGTCGTTGTGGTGACGAGGACTTAACATTTGTGGTTGAGAATTGGTGAGTGTCAGTTCAGTTTCCCTCAGTCGCTAGATCTCGAGGTTATGAAGGCTTGTGAGTTGGAGACAGAGAGAGTCGTAAGGGCTTGTTGCTAGGTCACAATATTTTCTAATGGGTAGTCTTCCAAGTAGAGAGTTGATGACTGTGTGCCACATGTTTTAATGACTTAAAGTTAATATCTTGAAATCGCCAATATTTTTTTTATGGTTTGAAAATAGCTTGAAATCGCCAATATTTTATTTTTATGGTTTGAAAATAGGTTGAAATTGCTAATATTTTTTTTAATGGTTTGAAAATAGGTTGAAATCACCAATGCAAATATTTTTCTGGTTTTAAAAACATTACAATTTGCCCATGCAAATATTTTTTGGGTTTTAAAAACATTACAATTCACCAAGATTTTTCACAAACTTTGAGCAATCATGGATAATTCACCAATGGAGAATATTATTTTTCTCTGTAAACCGCAAAAATTTGCAAGCAAAATTAAAATTTTCCTCGGAATTATACAACTTTTGCCAGGTTTATACACCTTGTCCAAGGGAGGGGTTTGTTAAAGTTTTCCTTGACCACAACAATATGGCATAGCAAAAAGGATGAACAAAACAATAGTTGAAGTTGCAAGAACTATTTTATTGCAGGGTAATATATCCAAAATGTTTTGGAGAGAAGTGGTCAGTACTGTTGTATACACTTGAACCAGGTGCTAGTAAAGAGAGGTAACAATAAGACACCCTATGAGCTATGGTATGGAAAAACTCCTTGTGTAAGTTATTTCAAAAAAAATGGAAGTCAATGTTTTATTAAGAGAGACAACTACACTGATAAATTTGATGCAAAATCTTATGAGGGAATTTTTCTTGGTTACTCTTCTAAGAATAAGGCATATAAATGTTACAATAAGAGAACTAAGAAAATTGTTGAAATTGCTAATGTAAAAGTTGATGATCTATCTGATAAGTTTGAAGGTACAAGAAGATCAGAACCTGAGAAGGATTATAATGAGGAAAAGTTTGTGATCATTGAATTGGAGGCAAAGAATAATGAAGAACTGACAAATGTAGAATTGGATGCTCAACTGGTGAGTGATGACAGTGAGGAAGAAGATGAAGAACCTGATGCTAAAGATGCAGAACAGGCATAGGAAATACCTAGATATGTTAGGTTGAATCATTCACAAGAGCAGATAATTGGTGATAAGAATGTAAGTGTACAAACCAGTAGAAAGATCTGAGAGAACTCATGTTTGATATCTACAATTGAACCCAAGATAGTTAAGGAAGCACTAAAGGATGATGATTAGGTGAATGCAATGAATGAAGAATTAGATCAAATTAAGAAGAATCAGACATGGTCACTTGTTCCTAGAATGGAGGATAAGAATGTAATTGGAAAAAATGGGTCTTTAGGAATAAATTGGATGAAAAAGGAAGAATTATAAGAAACAAGATGAGGTTAGTTTGCAAAGGGTATGCTCAAGAAGAAGGTGAGGATTATGGTGAAACATTTGAACCTGTTGCTAGATTAGAAGGAGTAAGGATGTTGTTGGAATTTGCTGTGTATAAGGGGTTCAATGTTTACCAAATGGATGTCAAGTCAGCCTTTCTAAATGGGATTCTAGAAGAAGAAGTATACATTGAACAGTCGGATGGATTTTCCTTGACTAATGATAAAGACATGGTGTGTAACTTGCATAAAGCACTATTGGTCTAAACAAGCACTAAGAGCATGGTATGAGAGATTACATGCACATTTGATCAAAATTAGAATCCAACGTACTAGTGAGGACATCAACATTTATTTGAAGACTGATGGAGACGAGATGTTGATAGCATAAGTGTTTATAGATGATATAATTTTTAGTGGAAATGATGATATGTGTATGGACTTTGTTGATATACTGAAAAAGGAATTTGAAATGTCTCTAATTGGCGAAATAAAGTTCTTTATTAGCTTACAGGTCCAATAACTGGATAGTGGTATTTTTATTTATCAGACTAAGTATATCAAAGAGGTGTTGAAGACTTTCGACATGGAAGACTGCAAACCGGTAGGAACACCGATGGTGATAGGCTGCAAGTTGTCAAAGGAAGATGATTCCCCTGTTGTTAGTGAAAAAGAGTACAGATCTATGATTGGCAAGCTACATTATGTTGTCCATAGCAGACCGAACATTGCTCATGTTGTTGGATTAGTGGCTAGATTTGAAAAAGAGCCTAAGGAGAGTCACATGGTGGTTGCAACGAGAATTTTTTGGTATGTCAAAGGCACATTAGACTATGGTTTATGGTATCCCTATAAAGGATATTTTATTTTGGATGTCTTTACTGATGTTGATTGGGTAGGTAATGTGTATGATTAGAAAAACACAAATGGTGGAGCTTTTCTACTTGGAGGAAGATTAGTGGCATGGACGAGCAAGAAACAAACATGTGTTTCTCAATCTACAACTAAAGAAGAGTATGTAGTTGCATCCATGAATTGCACACAGGTAATATGGATGAGACATGTGCTAGAAGGATTCAAGATAGATATGTCTGAACCGGTGACTATCAATTGTGATAATACAAGTGTAATAAATATTTCTAAGAATCCTGTACTTCATTCTAGAACCAAGCACATTGAATTGAAGTATCATTTCCTAAGGGAAAGAGTTCAATAAAAAGAGGTAAAGATGGAATATGTGAAGAGTAAAGATCAATTATCTAATATCTTTACTAAGCCCTTACCAAAGGCTACCTTTGAGTTTCTTAGAGGCAAACTAAGGGTTAGACCCCTACACTGGAAGAACTAGAATGTTGGAGATGCATCAATCATGTGGATTTCATGTATATCTTTCACTAAGGATTGATGAAGGTGCAGGATACTCCATTGGGGGAGCAAGTCTGATGTGAAGTTCTGATTTAATACTTTGTTATAATTTTTTTGATTTGAGTAGTAGAGACGATGGAAGAGGCAGCAACAAAATTGAAGACAAATGATGCATTTACACCTTTGGCATTGTTATCAAAGGGGGAGAAGAATAGAAATCAGATATGACAGATATGGGAGAAGAAAAGAAATCGGATATGGAAGTTGAAGATCAAATTGAGAGAAGCATTGGTCAAGGGGGAGATGAAAAAAGGAGCAAAACCGATAGATGATGTTATACCGGTACGCAAGTTGCAGATGATGATGTTACTCTGGTTGTATATCTCATTAGTGTTGCCATAAATGCCAAATGGGGAGATTGTTAACTTTGGCATAACTAATATAGATGCAGGCGATGCAGTTGAAGACTGATGACTACATCATTAAAGGATAGAATGCTAACACATTTGGACTAGATTTCCGACTGAGGTTTCCGACGGAGAAGGTATATTGTGACCAAATTTGATTTTTTTTTGAAAAAATGCCCAAATTCATCATAATTCCAACGACAATTTGCAATTTGGTTTCGACAAAGAAGGCATTAGCAATGAAAATTTTCTTTTTTTCAAAAAAGTGCTCGAGTTCATTGTAATTCCAACGACAACAGCCATTACTTAAAAAAAAAAAGGGCAATTCATTTGTGCATTGCAATCCCGCATAGGCGTCTGTGGTGACTTAAACCCCCAACAACATCAAACCCGCGTTGAAGGCATTTGTGCATTGCTTGCAATCCTGCGCAGGAGGTAGATTATTCACCTTAATTTCGTGTTACAAAAAATATACCATTCAAGAGATTCTACAACTTTTGCTTGCTTTTATACATGCTAGCTATGCCTGCATTCTTGTGGGATATTGACCGATTGTGGAAGCAACTCTTGGAGTATGAGAGATTCCTTTTTTATGCAAAAGATGTTAGGAAATGAGACATGTGGTGGTTAATTTCCCTAGCTTTTAATGCAAATTGGTCAATCTTGTATTCATATTGATTATCCAATCTCAGGCCAAATGGCTCCTAGTCAAAGGTTTGGTTCCCTGAATGCGTAATGCCCTGTAGGAATCCACTCCTCGTAAAACCATAGAAATGTGATTGAGGAGTGAGTGTTCAATTTTGTCGCAGCAATCCCTTCCTCCTGTATACGTGTTGATTGATCACTATTGTACGAGCTAATATATAGGGCGGTGTCTGCCTCTGGCTACTGAATTGATGGAGATCAAACCAACACAAAAGAAAACAATGGGAATGAATATTATTCAAGTGATTTGTAACCTTCATTCAGTGTTGTTTAGGCAAGCCTTTCTTTCTCTTGCTAGCCAGCCTAACACACCCAACCTGGAAGCCTTAGAGACATACAATTATGTTTGGATCAGCACAATCCTAACCTAGAAGGGGTGGACTGAAAATCTCCAACCACACAACTTATCACTTTGTAATTAACATAGAGTATAAAGCTAGTCTATATGATCCCCGAACCATTTTCTTACTGTCTCGGGTTACCCTAGTTTAGGGTATTGGCAGTTTTTACTAAATCTTCTCTATTTTAGGGTATTGGCAACTACCTCTCCTTTTGCATAGTTTTAGGTGGCATACAAAGTCATTGCCTTCTTTGGATTCCTTGCGGCCTCAACCTCAATGATTATCTTTTGCAAACTCTTTCTTCAATACTCTCTTCTTTATCCTTTCAAATTTGAATTGTAGCCACTTAGGAACATCTAGATTCTCATCACTTTGGATGGACGGGTTCATGGTAGTTACAACCTACTTTGGCCTTTGTTCTTCATCTTGTTGCTTGTGCACCTAAGTTTAAAATTTTTGGAGGAGTCATCTTGGGGGTGGGGACCTAGATAGATCCTCTTTTTCTTGTTCTCCATGCTTCTTTGACTCCATATTCTAAGTTCCTTCTGACTTATATTTCATTTTCATGAGTCAACTTATAGTTCTTAATTTAGTTATAGGCTAGTATCTTGTGTGTTGATTGTACCTCTTAGTTTGATAAGGTTTTGGGTGGAATTTAATCTCTAATTTTTAGGAAAAAGTTTCCCTATAAATGTAAATTCAAAATTCATTTTGAGGGTCTAATAATTGATTATTTAAGGTCCAAGTTTAGTAACACTCATTATTGTGTTTTCTTTCAAAAGACATTTAGCAATAGGCTGTAGATTGAATAATTGTTCTTTGCTAGTATATTTTGAAGAATTAACAGAAATGAAGTTCATAGTTTGCAACAGTATTGGTAGTCTTTTTTTCTTACTTGGTATTCTTTTATTTCTTTCATTTTCCTTAGTCCTAAATTAATATTTACATTTATGAAACATCTTCTTTGTTATAATCAATTTGTGCATCTTTCGTGGTGATTGAGGTTAATAAGGAACATGTGAATGAATAGCAGTAGTTGTTCTAGAGCTTTCCTTGGTCTCATTTTCATGTTAGAATTGGCAATTTTGGCATGATAAATTATTTACATACAAGGTTATTTCTAGATTTTGTTGATAATGTGGATTTAGGTAATACTGATGATTTATTTTCTCGTAGCCTTGTTCTATCTTTTGCAATTTATTTTAACCTTTTACCTTAGGCAAATTGAGAAATTGACATTTCAACTTGATTAGTGACATTATCCGCTTGAACAACTTGATTAGGAAATGATAAATTCTAAAGGTAAGCTAACTTAACTCAAGGGACTGAGATGGTATCCTACCATGAAAGATGATAGTTCTAAGCAAAAGACTACCTAGTGATAGGAAAGTTGATGCAAGATAGTAAGGACAACAATGAAATTTATTTTGAACTTTGACAAGATTGAATCTTTGGGTGGAAGTTTGAATGGATTGATAGCAAAAAGGCATGCTGATGCAGAGAATCCAATAAACTCAACCAACAAGGGAGATATTTTTCCCAAATCACCTATTCAATTAGGTGTCAACCCTTCACGTACTCACAAGACCCCTCACAAGGCCACAAGCTACTTAAAAGGATTCAATACCCCAAAACACACCCATACTCACCAACCCTCACCCAACCATTGAATCACGCTCAAATAGGATAAATAAACATGTCTAAGTCACAATCCAACTCTCCAACATTCAATCACCACCAACACCCTCAACCCTTATTCAGACAAATCCTCCTTCAACTGGGTCTTCTAATCCCCCCTAGTACTCAACTCACAAAATGTACTAGATATCCAAAAACCAATATACTTTCGGATACTCTTACAAGAACCACTAAACATATACCACCATGCGTATCTACCCTCCCAACCACCCAAAGGTCAAAGGAAGATTCACTGCTGCAACACTCAATTTTTGTGACAATATCAAGCACTTAGGATAGTCACTCCTTTTATGAAAGTATCAAGATCATATCGATACTTGATTGGTAATAACGGAACCGCTAACAATATATTTCTCATCTCAAATAATAAAGAGAATATAGGGCTGCATCTACGGAAAAAAAAAATGTTAGAAAAGACTATTTCCACCTACTTGGCCACCGAAGTGGTTTTTGAGGTGTATTCAAAGCTTTTACTCCTTTTGTTGCATTTTCACTTGAAATATGGTTGAATTGGCTTTGTAAGCTCCTAGATACTTGGTACATGCTCTAATTAAGTTAAAAGAGTATCAAGACTACCCTATAGTCATGCTCTACCTTAGCCAGCTACTCAATTAGCTTCCCAAACCTATAGGACATATGGTTTTATTCCTTACTTTGAGTTGAAATTGTCTTGGGTTAGATATAACTAAAATAAGCCATTCCTTCAACTACTTCAAAAATCGTCAAAAAGACTTCATACTACTATCTACATGTGTTTCTATCCTTAAGAAGTCTAATTTATGTAAGTGAAAAAACACCTAAGAGGTCATAGCTACTCCTTTTGACTTGGTAATATTCATGGTTTTTCTTTGTCTATTTAACTTCATTCCATGCATCTTACCCACTATCTTGTAGCATACTTTATTTTCTTTTTTAGTGAATTGCATTTAGTGGATTGTTGTGTATCTTTAAAATCATTTGACAACTTCAGGAAATGGTTTTCCTTCTTTATTACTTGACTATATCATTTAATATGCATGGATGGTATTATCATTTAATTTTCAAGATGGGCCTTATATGGATGGTCCTTCCACCTTTTCAAATTGAACTTTTGCAAAAGTCCAAATTTGGAGAGGAAATTCCTAATATTTGCGAATCCACCATTCATCTTTCAAATTTTAGGTCCAATTTCCATGAATAAAGGTTCCCAAGACCCTAGTCCTATAAAAATGAGCCATGAGGAACATCATGAATAAGGGAATGAACCAAATTTATGGAAACATTGTCAAACCTAAGTACAATTAGGCATAAATAACGCACAACCACTTAAATTGAGTCCAAACTTAGTGTATATTTTTAAAGAGATACAACTTATGATGCAATATTTATCCCCCTCTTAGCAAGAGTATGAAATTATGCTCATTTACTCTTTGGAAAATATGGAGAAACCAAATATTCTTTAACCAAGATATTGAAGAGTCAAGATGACTACAAGTTTGGAAAGGTGGTAGCTCCCAAGACTTATGATATTGTCAATCTACAATATTGAGATAAAAGGGAAGTACAAAGTGAGTAATATGAGTAACATTGGTAACACACATGGAGCATGCAAAACCCAAAGTTATGACATTTAGAACTAGTAAGATTCATATATTCTCACTAGGAACCATATCAAAAAGACAAGGCATAGATCTAGGACTAGTAAGATCCTTATATAGTTACTAGGAGTCATGTCAGAGACACATAAAAGCATGATACCCAAGTTAGTAAGATCCTCTAATACTTATTCAAAGATTGCAATCTAACAACAAATAGAGACCTAATTGTGAAAGTTTGAGGTCCATTGGGAAAAAAGTTGTCATATTGCCATGACAACTTTTACATTTCTTGTGGAAACTTCTTAAAAATATGGTTGGAAAGTTAGTTTATGGTGGTTTTAGGTTGTAACACACTTGCATGGCAATAAATAGGCCTTTGGCATGCCATCCAAGAGTTTTGCTTAATGAAATTGGGGTTTTATGTGCATTTTTTCATGCTATGTATCATATCATGCATGATGATAGACCTTTTTTCATGCTATGTATCATATCAGGGAATAATTTGGTGGGAAGACCAAGTGATTGGTATTTTTAAGTGGTTGATGATAGAGAGAGGGGTGAGGGGACCCTATGCAACCTTCGGAAGGGTTTGTCAATCAAAACCAAATGAAATAGATTAAATTTCTATGACTGTCCTAAGGGTATTTGATTGTCACAGTCAAATTGATGTAGAATTAGCAGAGGTATGGTGGTATAAGACAATTCCCAAATAGTTATAGATAACTTTGTAAAACATAAGGGAAATACAAGGTAGGAAATGATAGATCCCCTTAAGCCTACAAACACCCCAAATGGTTCAAATGGGTCAATTATGAAACAAGACCTTCCCAAATGAAAATGATGGTTTAGAAGGTGTAATTAGGTCTATTATGAAAGGTTCAAACTATTTTTGGCCTTCTGATCAATACTTAAATTCCCAAACCCCAATTTCCTCCTACTAGCCCTAGAGCCCCTATTAGCCCTACAACGAGAGAAATTTAATGATAAATCTACAAAATTACAAGACACGAGACAAATAAAATAGATTTTTGGATACCCTTTTGGATTTTCTATAACATACTTAGAGCATTTAGCAAGTTGTTTTGGAAAGTATCTATTGTTTTTTACTGTCCTTTGTTTTCAAGCAACTAGAACGATGGATTAACAAAGCAACTACAAGAAATATTACTTCTAGGTAATTCTAACCTTAAAAAATTCTTTATAAATATCAAATGATGGAGGAATCCAGAATCAATTTCATTTTTTGAGGCCTCTAACCCCAAAAGCCCCAAATTTTCATCAAAAAGCCCTAAAATCTAAGGTTTCTCCAATCTCCAATGTCCAATCACTCTTGGATCAAATTGTTTGTTGATTCACCTTTAGATAGGTGTTTTACCAATTTCCAAATCATAAAAACTACCCCTCATTTAGGTAGATCTCTCTAACCTTCACCCTATCGAGCCTCTTCAGTAGGCTTCTCACTTCCTTCAAATGGTGATCACCTGCACTAAACCCCTCAATTGCACATTTTAGTTGTTAGAATGTATTATAAATGTTATAAAATAGTCATCCCATGAGAAACAGGGTTCAACATTCATGGAATGACCCCATGATTGAATTTTGTCAAAGCTACCAAAGGAAAATACTCAAAAAGTTATGACAGTCAACCCTATAACAGAATTTCAAAATGAATAATGAACTCAAATCATCCACAGAGGTGTGGAATGTTGATAAAAGTTCTTTAAAATTTCCTTTCATGAACAAATTTAAATTAAACCTTCACAAAGAATAGAAAATATGAGAAATTACTCCAAAATTCTGAATTTTCATTGAGTTTCTACAATAGTCCGTACTCCTTGGCATTCAATCTGCCTTACAAAGCATGTCTATGGCTTTAAATAACCTATCCAAGTTTTTCAACCACCATATGGTTGGCTACAAATTTTATTTAACACTAAAACAATTAAAACTTTCTTTTCCCTCCTAATTCTTCGTAACCGTTGGAACTTGAAAATTTGTATTTTACATTTTTTGCAAATGCTTGACAACTTTTTGAATAGAACCTACAATTATTGGATTTTCATCCTTATTGGCATATTTGATGAATCTAAACCCTCCTAAATCCATTTTTGGGTGTTTTGACCCAATATCCAACATTTGACAACATTTTACAACTTTCAAGAAAATTTGACAACTTTTGCATTTTTTTAGTTTCAAAAGCCATTATTGGCTTTAGGATCTCATAATTGATTTTATTGAATTTGTTTGATTTTGGAAACTCCTCCTTGGTCTCAAAGGTCTTAAATTTTGAATTTGTTTGCCTTGGTGCACCTGCACCACAAATACCTTGTTGTAGCTTCAAAGGGTGGAAAAAGAATAAGCATTTTATTTATCGTCCTAATAGACCATCCATCATAACAATCATTACCAATATTGATGTGTGCATTGCAAAAAAAGTTCTAGAGGAAGGCTCTTTCTATTGTAATACCAAGTTAGTGTTCATAGACCTTCTGTAGGGTCCTCCTATCCTAGAGTTAGGAGTTCAAAGCCTACATACATTGATTTGGACTTGTGGCCATCAATGAGTGCTCACCCAATAGGACAAGTCTTGAGATTGACAATTTTGGAAGTGTGGCATTGTTGAGAGCCAACACTTATGTGTGAACCCCTTCTTCATGTATTATGATTATTTTCCATATTGATACTTGACCCTATCCTCATGGTGTTGGCTCAATTCATATTAGTGTGTTTTGTTGAAGAAACATGATGTGAGAAGTTTGATGCAGAGGCAAGGGTAGAACTCAGTATTTCATATTAGGACAGCAACCACATTGATTAGGCAAGTCAGATAAGGTCTCTCCAATATTTAGGATACTAAATTCACATTAGACACTCATTTGATTACCCTAATTAGACATCAGTCAACTTAATATCTTATACAAGGATTGCATACCACAAAGTCATTAGATATATTTTGAGATGAAAAAGAAGAGTTAAATGGTTTTGGTTCAATGATGATAATTTCTATTTTCAAGTAATTTGATTTGGTATATTATACTGAAATGTGATTTCATAAATAACATTTCAACTTTTATATAACTAGTTCTATAGCCTAATTTTCTTGCCTGTGAAGAAAGACCATGTCAAACAATATCAACGAACAACAAAATAAGGAGACAATTGCTAGATTGTGGTCTAACTTGAAAAGAAAAGGTGATGGAAAATGTTATTTTCCTTTCAAAATTTGTAATGGGTTAAAGACTAGAAAACTTCTAATCAAAATAGTGAAGAAACATTGTAGGCTGCATGGTCGCATTGAAGGTGGACATGATTATCATCCATTGGTAAGTTTTTCATTATATCGTTTTAACAATTTATATACATAATAAATCACATGATGATGAGATCATGATCATGGTTTATTTATGTTTATCAATTTTATATAGGTCAAGCACCTCGGAGCACATGGTATGGATCAACACAACCCAAAGAATATGGTTTTCTAAGTGGACGAACATGGAGGTGTGAATATCGAAGCTGAAGATAATGATCCCATGGAAGATGATGATCATGAGCCAGAAAACACAATTGAAGATGATGGTATAAATACATTGA
The DNA here is from genome assembly GCF_030272615.1 of Cryptomeria japonica. NCBI lineage: Eukaryota > Viridiplantae > Streptophyta > Pinopsida > Cupressales > Cupressaceae > Cryptomeria > Cryptomeria japonica. The sequence goes on from NC_081410.1 coordinate 650,303,281, forward strand.
TCCATGACTCATTTAGTACTCGCGTAGCTGATCATGATGATGAAGATGACCTTGATGTTGTTCATGATGTCCCTCTACTTGAGAAGGCATCTGAGGCCCTTTACGAAGGCTCGCAGGCAACTCTTCTCTCTGTTGTATTGTTGTTGGTGAACTTGAAGGTTATGAATGGTTTATCCAACATAACAATGTCACGTATGTTAAGGTATGATATATATGTCATAATAAACTGTGAATCATGTTGTACCATTAATATTTTTTATATTAACAAATTATATTTTTTTGTTGTAGATTGATAGGTGAGTTTTTGTTACCACCATCAAATATTCTACCTCGCTCATACCGAGAATTATCTGTCGTTGTGAAAGATATTGGAATGGAGTATCAAGCAATAGATGCTTGTCTCAATGATCATATTATATATCACAAACAACATGAATTTCAAATTGAATGCCTTGAATGTCATATCAGTAGATATTGAACATATCAAATAACAAAAAGGGTTCCTCGCAAGGTTCTTCACTATATTCCCATTATTCCATGTATGCAATGATTATTCAAGTGCACTAGCTTGGCACAATTTATGGATTACCATGCATGCAATAGAAGTCGAGATGACATTATTCGAATGCCTGCAGATGGTTTTACATTTATGGACATAAAGGAAAAGTGGCCACACTTTAAAGAAGAACCTCGTAATCTCAGGCTTTCATTGGCAACAGACGGTGTCAATCCATTTGGAAAGATGAGATCTGTTTACTCACTATGGCCTATTTTTGTTATCAACAATAACATTCCTCCATGGATGTCAATAAAGAGGGAGCACATAATGTTGGCAATGATTGTTCCAGGTATTTAATCATTTAAATATAGTCATCTAAATTTAATTATGGAATGGTGTCACTATGTATGACGTCTCTAGACCAATAGGACAAAGATAATTTCAATTCCATGTGATGCTTCTATGGATAATACACGATGCCTCGGGGCTAACACATTTTTGTGGTATGTTATAGTGTTTAAGTTGTGCATGAACATTATAATTCAAAAAATTATCATATTTAATCCAATTATACATTATCTTATAGGTCTTCAAACAAAGGGAAAATTTGCATGTCCTGTTTGTGGTCCAAAGATGAAATCTCGTCATTCAAAAAGTTTAGGAAAGCAGGTGTTTGATGAGTATAGGCACTTTCTCCACAAAAATCATAAGTATCAAAATACTGAAAAACATATTTTCAATGGGAAAGAAGAGAATACATCAAATCTACGAAGAATGACACCTCACCTATGGAATTTGAAATATAATAAAATTAATTGTCAAGGTAATGTCATTCCATCTATTGGTTTGTCATAAAACATCTTTTCTATTTTGTTTTGTTTACTGATGATGTGATTGATGATCATGAAGGTCGTGAAGGCATAAATGACCAACTTCCTAAGGGACTAAAAAGTTATACCCAACAATTTAGTAGGTTGCCCTACTACGAGCAGTTACAAATTGTTCATTTGTTTGATAGTATGCATATTGGAAATAATATAACAAAGATAGTATGGAAAATATTGGATGGAAGGTGTGACAAAGAAAAAATTGTCAAAATATGTAGTGGCATTCAGGATTCCACTCATGCAATGATAAATGTCATTCAATCAAATAGCCATGGAGACCAAATTAATATAAGTGAGCTTCCTTGGCTATTAACGGACCAGCAAAGCAATGCTATAAAAGAAGTCATACGAAAAAAATTGATTTCCCACAAGATTTGTTGTGAACATAAACAATCTCATATCAAAGAAAAGTGAATTTGGGCCAGGGATGAAAATGCATGATTGGCATACCTTCATTAAGGTAATTCATGTTCTTGTGTTTTTAGTATGTATTTAAGTACTACGCGTACGTGTACTTTTCATTGTATTATGTTACAAAAAAATGAAAAGATAATTTTATAATTGTTGCAGTACGTTCTACCTCTATCCCTCCTAGATGACTTCAACAATAATGTCAAGCAAGTCATATATGATCCTGGAAAATACATGAGGTAAGTAGTGATATTTGTTCAGCTCGTTGTATAGATATTATATTTGCTATTTGTTTTACTTGTTATGTAATATATTTTTTTGCGTCTTGAATATCTTGTAGGTGGTTGTCATGTAAATAAATCCATAAAGACGATATAAAAATATTGGAAGAGAAAAATTCCTCATTTAATGTGTGAAATGCAAAAGTGTCCACCTCCAGCTTTTTTCAATGCACAAGAACACTACCTCATACACCAAGTTGAGGAGATTGAATTGTGTGGACCTGTACACACTAGGTCAATGTGGATGGTTGAGAGGCACTTGAAATTTTTGAAGGCTTTGGTTCGACAAAGAGCACATCCTGAGGGTTCTATGGTGGAGGGATATACGGTATACCAGACTATGGTGTACATTTCTGAATATCTTCCTAAGTTTGCAACAAAGATCCACGTGGATGGCATTTGGGATCCCAACACCATTAGCAAATTCAAAGGGGAGTCCTTGATGGGGAAAGGTAGATTGAGGAAAGTGAGAGGTAATTATAAGATGTTATTATAGTTAATTAATTCTTGATCTTTAAAATAAATCGATTGTAAGACATCTATTTATTTTTTGTACAGTTGGTCAAGAGTGGGATGCACTACATTTGTATATTGCAAACAATGTTGATTGGATGACAGTATGGATTGAACATTGTCAACATTCTAGACGCACGTTAACATGGGAAGGTGTGGCTTCATTGGTTAAAGAAGCTCATCATAATGGAGATTCCAATGTTACGCAAAGAGAAATTGATTTAGCATATGGTTTAAGAGATAAACAAGTACGTATAAATTTATTAATCACCTATATGTTTATCAACTCACAATGCAATAAATTTTACATGTTTGACATATTGCAGGTCAAACAACACAACTCTATGTGTTGCAATGGTCATAAATTTCGCATAAAAAAGTTGGATGACACGAAGAAAACTTGTGATTCTGGCATCACTGCAGTCTTTGAGGTGACAAATATTTCATCGAGAAATGACATGCATCCTCAATAGTCTCAAAATCGATACTATGGCATTTTGGATAATATACTTGAGTGTGAATTTAATTCCTTCAAAATAGTTTTGTTCGTCGTCAAATGGTACAGGCTACGATTGAATAAAAATGATCCTGATAGAACTGTTATTGAACATGATAATAGTTTTATAATGCTAAATACAAGGTCATTTGAACCAGTTGGGGATGAGCCCTATGTTCTTCCAAGCCAATGTGAGCAAGTATTTTACTCAGAGGTTCTACATAAACCGGGTTGGTCATTTGTTTTTAGACATGATCCAAGAGGAAGGCCAATAAAGTATAATGTGATGGAAGAAGAAGATACCGAAGAAGAAGATACTGAAGAATTAGAAGATGAAGTGGATGATGATCATGATCGACAGTTTCTCAATGATGATGATGATGATGAAGAAGAAGAAGAAGAAGAAGAAGAAGAAGAAGATGGTGATGGTGATGGTGATGGTGATGGTGATGGTGATGGTGATGGTGATGATGGTGATGGTGATGGTGATGGTGATGGTGATGGTGATGGTGATGGTGGTGGTGATGATGATGATGATGATGATGATGATGATGATGATGATGATGATGATGATGATGATGATGATGATGATGTTGGCGATGATGACCTTGATATTCATGATGATGAAGAATGAAATATATGAGGTATGCGATTAGTATATTATCTATTTAATATTGACTTCTTCATAGAATTTTTTTTACATAATTAATTCATTATGTTTTGAATTATAATGCCATTACATAATTAATTCATGATGCACCTTTTAATATGGAGATGGAGATAGGGAGAGTGGCTATTTATGTTACATTTTTTATATTGTGTTTATTTATGGAAATTGGATTGTTTATTAGCTATGTGATGGATGTTGATTTAAAATACATATGTGATGGATCACATGTTTATGATGATGCATGTGACATTTTTTTAAATTTGTGTTTATTTATAGAATGTGGATTGTTTATTACCTATGTGATGGATTACATGTTTATGATGACACATATGTGATGCTAATTGTGATGCTCAATTACATATGTGATGACACATCATGTGATGCTTCTGATGCTTATGATACGTATGTATTTATTGTTTATCAAATTACAAATGTAGTAATGCTTATGATGCTCAATTGATGGTGTTGATTTTAGGTATAGTCCCTATGTGATGTTGTCACCCTTGGTGGGAATAGGTTGTTGACTACAGACATCGTCAACCATTTAGTTGAGGATCCTGCATAGTCTACATAAAGTAAAGGTAAGGAATTAAAAAATTTACAATGATTTTGATGACAACATCTTTTTATTATTTAATACTCTTTTTGTCTACAAAGTTCATGTTTTTTATTAGGGGAAAAATAGGTTTTGAGGGGACCCGAAACCCCATACAATAGGTTTTGGAGGGACCCAAAACCCAATAGATTTTATCAGGATCTAGAACCCAACAAAGTATGTTGCTAAAAGAAATAAACAATGAAAAACCACAGCCAAAATCCAGCAAAGATGACTAAAACCAACAACAACTAACATAGTCACGCCATACCCAACAAAGCTATAGCTCCAAACTATAGCACAAAATAGTAATAATCGAGGGTATAACAAACACCCTTATCCAACTATCAGGGTTTTGAAAGGTGCCCCTAACCTTCAATAACAACACCAGATTACAACAGATATTCATACAATTTGAATATGGCCAGTAGGGCTTTTGAAAGGCTCCCTCAACCTTCAAACTGGGTTTTAAAATGGAACCCAAAACTAGCAACCAAGGGTTTTTCTAGGCATCCTCAACCTTAAATGATGAGCTCAGAACTCCAAAAACAGGATTTTCCCCAAACCAAAGACAATAGAAAGACAGAATATGCCCTTCAAAACTATTAGCAATTGGCCTGCCTATAGGATAAACTAGGAGCCCACAACTAGAAAAAGGGGGAACAAAGACCCCAAAAACCAAAAGGAAGGAGGCCAAACCAAGAAACAACAAAAAGGAACCAGTCCAAGAGACAAGCTGGGAGTCTGGAAAAAAGAACTTCCAGACCCACCCAAGGAGACTCCCATGAGAGAAGAAATAGGCATCCATAGCTAGCAGCAAGAAGAGCACCAAAAGTCGAAAATCCCCAACATTCCATCTCTCCACCTCAATAGGAAAGAGATCCACCTCTACAGGATGAAGAATGAAGCAGAAAGACAACAACCAGCACTCTCCAACAACAAGCAGAAACCAGCCCTTTCCCTTCCACCAAATGTCCACCTCCATAGGAAATAAGGTCACCTTTAACAGACAAGGAGGGGAAAAGAGAAAGAGCCAAGAAACCCCTCTCAAAGGTTCACACCAAAGACAACTCTCCACCTCCATAGGAGAGTAGCCTAACAAAGAAGAACTGAAAAAGGAAGCTCCTTCAAAGAACTAGAGCGCCAAAGGCCAAAACATCAACAAATCCTCAGCACAAAGGAAATGAGAGAACACATACAGCCTCTCCACAAGAGATCTGCCAGGGTCCTAGATCTGCCCAAACACCATCCCAGACACAGGAAGGAGAACACCCCCCACCAAAGAAAGAGCAGAAAAAAGGCCATTGACAAGAACCGCCGCACACCCATGATGACCAAAAATAGAGGCCACAAAAAACCCATGCCAAAACGCCTCCATCGCTGTCGTAGCCTCCACTCCTTCCTCTGTACAAAACTCCTCCACCCACCAATCTAGAAAAGAAGAGCTATGAAGAGCCCCATCAGACATGGAAGGTGAAAGGAGGAGAGGGAGAAAATCATCCTCATCCGCAGCACCATCTTCCCCACCTTCTGCAACTCCTTCGCAGGAAATGCCTCCTGCTTCTGCTCTCCCACTCTCCATGGAGATAGATGCTATTAGGATATGTTGTTGGTCTACAAAATTCATGTTGTTCATGTTGTGTACTATTTAATTTTTAGCTAACATAAGATAATTGAATTACATTGTACATGACCCTGAACCCCTTTGATGAGGATCTTGCACAGTCTCATGGATGGACAGGTATAACTAGTCAATACACCCTATAGAAACAGTTTAGTTTTTTTAAATTACTTGGAAAACAAACTTCCTCAATTTTTCAAACCTTGACATTAGCAGCAAATCTAATATAGTTATCAACACTTGAGGCCCCAGTTGGACTTATTCCAATTTTAATCCCAAAATCAATTTTAGGGTTGACTTCTTCATCAACATTACCCTCATTTGCAAAATGTATCTCTCATTACCAATTAACTCTCTCATTTCATGGAGTGCAGGTACCCCCAAATAGGTATTTGTCAGATTTGTCTTCATCAAGTGAGGAAAATACAGGAATAGAAAATGAAAGTGACACATGTAGTAGGTCTACAATAGGGAGATCAACAAGAGGTCAAAAGATTAGAAGAAAATTCAATAAATGTGTGAAATTTTTCCTTTCTTAAAGGGGGTCATGTTCTTATGATGATGAGACCAAAGGCGACATTGAGGTGCCACTGAGGTACAAACATCTACAGAAACAATGGGTGCCCAAGGAACTTCCTCCAATAAACATCGATTTTTGTGTTAACGATAGGATATATCGCATAGCACCTTCGTTGTTACATGGTTTAGGCTTATTTTCCATGGACGGAATAAAGGTTTGTTACAATAGAGTTGATGAATTGATGGAGTTTGTTGGACCTTGTTACAATTACAATAATTGGATGCAGATTGTTAAATATAAAAAAAGTATGCATAGGTATGCACTGTCAGCAAATTATATACAACAGAAAGATAATGATCAAAGTAAACAAGTGGTTGTATACATTGATGGTCAACCAAAAGCAACAGAGAATATTGCAGGTTTTATAAATAGTATGCAACCTGAGTCAACTAATAAACTACCCAATTGCATATTTGAGGCGCGCGAGGAAAATCGTGTATTTGTATGTGCGATAAAATCAATAAGTGCAGGCAAAGAGCTTCTAATCGATTACAGTTTGAATCGTATAGATACAGACAAAGTTAATATCATGGGGGTGGTATGTACTATATACCATTTAAATTAACCAACCACCAATTAATGAATCCAATATACCATTTTATTATGAATTTTTTTTGCTAAGTCTATTGGTTTAATTTCGCTAATGTTTTTTTATATTTTTTCTTTATCACAGGGTGACATAGATCCATCACATATCGCAGATAGGGATGTAGCTTGCGACACTTCTACTAAGCAGGTAAACCTCATTGTAATTGTACAAATTAGATAGAAGCAAACTGTTACATTATTATGTTCTTTTTTTTTAGTGATTTATACTATTTTGTAATTGTTAATGATATTCTTGACACAGACGGATGTTCGGGGAAAGGGAAAGGGAGTTGGAGTACCTGAGCACCTTTCTAGGGATATGGAATCATTAAGGTTAAGCGATGATGACCTTGAAGATTCCACACACCTTATGAAATTCTTTTAAATGCCTCTTATAAAAATTAGAAAAGAGATTGTTGCTTTGGTAGTCGTGCATCCTATTACTGATGAGATATGAGAGAGGGTGGAATTATTGCTTCGGACAACAAAAAACTTGCAAGTAAGTAGTAATGAAAGCTTTAATTATAACAAAAGTTCAATAATGGTTTATATTTTATTCTCTTTTATGTCATTAACTAAAATATGTACGTATTGTTTTTACAGCAATTTATCTCCCCTCATGAAAGTCGTTCCCACGATCAGGGTGTTGTGGGATCTTCAGGTGATGACGATTTTCTTGTATTATCACTTGCTTGTCTTATCACTTTAAGTACCCAAAACACATCATACTTGATAGTGTCAATTTTCAAAATAAAGGTTCATCCTTGTTTACAATTATTACACTTTTCATATATTTAATGTTTGATATATTTAATGTATTATTCTTTAGGTCCTGTCAATGTTACTATGCAAATGGTGTCGTTGCCTCATTAGAGGTTACCCTCGCCTATATTGCCGACTGCAATGTCGGCAACACATAGCATGCAGACATCCTCTACTGCACGTCATATTGGCCTGCCCACTATTGGTAGATCCCTCTTTAGCTCTATCTTTTGTCATGTGTTTATTTCCCTTCAAGTGATCTTTCTTGAATTCTAATGCCATTTCATAGTGGATTCATTTTTTGCAGGAGAAGATGCACATGAGGATGTGCCAGAGGCGACTACTACTGATAACATACCATCATTTCCTAGATCTTCTCGTATTGCTAGTACGAGAACGTTGCAGGCCACATTGGTGGTGAGCAACAAAGAAATGATTCCCTAAAGGTACAAAAGGTTCTAGGTACTTTAAAATTATTATTATATATACTCTAATTGTAATTTACTTTATGATCACTCATTTTGGACTAATGATCCCGTGAATTTTTTGCAGGCAATGATATTTTCTATAAACATCTTAGTGACATTGCATTGTAGATATTTGGGCCCACCATATGTAAAAGGTGGTATATCATATGTGAACTAACCCTAATCCACTATTTTGATTTCATATCATTGCTAGAATAGTTTTCCTTTGATCCATTTCTTGAAATGTAATAAATGTAGTTTCAGTTCATTTCTGAATCTAACAGGTTTGTTTTTGCTTTAAAAGGTGGAATGACCAAGAAAAAAGGTTAAAAGATGAATTGACAAACCAAATGGTTGAATGGTTTGGAAATGACACCTTTGACAAAACCAAGCTCCTTGAAAAAGACGGCACATATCTAAAGTATGTGAGGGACCAATACAAGACCCATATAGAGAGGAACCTAAAGTACGAGCATCCTCCCATGATTCCAGAGAGGGAGTGGAAGGACCTAATTTTGGATGCCAAGGAGAGAATTGAAAGGAAAAAAGGAAATACACCACTAGACACCAGAAGAAGGTACGGGATACTATTAAGAATGTAATTATGTACTAATTAATTACTCTTTATATTTATATAATCTAACATATTTCAAACTTTTTATAGACTGAGTGACATGTCAAAGGCAACCAAGGCAAAGCAAGAAAAGCACGGGCAACACAAACTCGCCTCTGGTGGTTACATGAAACTTGCCACACGAATTGTAAGTATCTCATGTAAATGAAATATTGCATCAAAATATTAATAAATTGCAAACATTTTTTTTTATCAAACAATGCAAGCAAAATTTACGGTACCAAGCAAAAATGCAGGGCTCTAAATTCAATAGAGCGCCCATAGAAGATGACAAGAGAATTGCCTACCAGCAAGGCTATTCAGCCATGGCTGATCGGCTATGAGAATTGAGTGGGCATACACAACATTCGAGTGCATCCATCACACAAGTAAATATGCTAAATGGAAATTGTTTCAAATTGAATACTTTACCAATAATCTAATTGATGTTGAGTTCCAACATAAAGTGAATATATTTGTTTTAAATAAGCAAGCAATGATAACAATGTGCATGTCATTGGAATGCAACTTGCTAATTGTGAAACACCACCTACACATGAAGGTCGGGATGTGCATCTCAGTAGTGGAGGTATTCATTTTCTATTCAAATTTATTTATTGCTATTAATACAATTAAACATCTTAATTTGTAATTAGAGTAGTAATTAATGTAACCTTTTTTGTTAATATTTTAGAGCGTGTAGTCAGTGGTGACCAAGTGGAGCATGATCTGGGTACACAACATCAGGAACATGATGTTCCCCACTCAGGTAAAGAGGACCACTGTTATTGCTTTAAACAAATATAATTACAATTGGTGTTCAGCACTAATGTAACCTTTAGTATTTCAACTCCAGATGATCTAAAGGGTGTTCAGCATGTTGAGGTTGAGGCTACACAAAATGACGTGGCCCCATCAGATAAAGAGCACAACAATTATGTTCTCTAAATTAATGAAATACTTGTAACAATTAAAAAAAAAAATTATTTAACCCATTTCTTTGTTATTGCAAATGTGAGGCCCTACCCCGACTCATCCTAGTATTTCAGTAATTTTCATGTTGAGACTATTATGGATGCCTTGTTTTTATGCATTATGGATTTAGAACTTATATGATTCCATGATTTGGATAACATTGATGTATATTGATCCTTCATTTCTACGCATTATGGATATAGAACTTTATATGATTCTAGAATAGGATAACTTTGAGATGATGTATGCCATTATGGGATTTGCAGGACTTTATTATGATGATAGAAATAGGATGCATATCTTATGAATGAATCAAATTATGAGGATTATGATAATTGCTTATGTGGATTAATTGGGATATATGAGATATTGAATTGTTAATGTCAATTGTATGCAGAGTGTTTGATGTGTATTCTTATTCATGTGTTTAAATATTATATGAGGTTATTAGGAATTACTAAATGTGTAATTGAGATGCGCAAGAAAATTATCCATGTGAACATGGAAATATTATGGAGAACCAAACCTAGACCTATGTACATTCGTAAAACCAGGGGTTGTCTATTTGGAGAGACAACACCCCGTATGTATCATATTTTATTCATGAAAGTAAATGTTGCATGTGTGTTAAAATGCATTTATTAATTTGTTTAAATCCAACAAGAGATAATTTCCATGTTTAATTTTGTAATGTATTTTATTGTGTCACTTGACACATGTGTTGATTAGTGTCACTGATTTTGACTTGTCTCTTGGAGGGAGTTGTTTTAACCAAAGCCCTTTTCAAATATCTGAGTGTGGTCCCAAATTTTTCTTGGGTAGAGAGTCTTGGGAGTGGTCAACTTAGGTTTGACCCATAGGTTAACTTCAGGTGGGTTTCTAAGAGGTCAAATGGACTCCTGGGGTTAGTTTTAGGGCTTTTCCAAAGGTCCAAAGGGTATACCTATGGGTTAGGGGTATTTTTAAGCAGGTAACTACTCGCATATGACTGTTTAGTCACCTCAAAAAGTGATTTTTCCAAGATGAGCAAAAATTCAATTTAGAAGGTTCCATCTAGGTTAGATAACCTTCCTTTTTGATGTGAGACTCTTTTCCTCACTTTCTCTTTTTCTTTTTCCATTTTTAGTAACCTGTAAGTGGTTGGGAAGAGGAACCAATGAGAACTCTCACTGAGGCCTTCTTAGGCAAGGATTAGGGACTTAGTGAGTTAATCACCCACTCTCCATTTTTGGAGATCTTGCAATTTTGAAAAGAATAGTTTGGGATAGAATTTTGGCAAAGTGTAGAAGAAAGTATTGTAGAATTGGGTTGCTCATCCTCAAACGAGTTCTAGCAAACCTTTGGGTAGATTGAATGTTGGTTCATCTTCTCCCTTTCATGTTGCATGTTTATGTTGGAAAGATTGTTTGTATGTAAAAGTTGTTTTCTTGTATTTTCCTTTGTGAAATTATTATGTGACCTATCTTTTATTTCTTTTATGCATTTTTTTGTGATTTGGGAGTAACCAAGGCCTTCTAATCTTGGGAGAGTAGGATGGTCTTGGGGGTGGAAGGAGTTTGATAGCCTTAGAGTGAGAGGCTCTCATTATGAGAGTGATCTCAAGGGTTTGTTTATGTGACCCTTGCTGCATAGCCTTGTTTATGCATTTGGGGATCATAAGGAAAGAAAGTATAGAATGAAAGCCTTATGGGGCATAAGGATGTGGGGTTAATGAACTTATGATATATCTTTGTTTGCCATGAGATGGCTTTGTGATCTACCATTCTTGCAGTCTCCTCAAGGTATTTGGTCCACTTCCACCCTTGTGAAAACATCACATTTTGTGATGAAGTTTAGCCTTGGTTGGAAAAGTGTTGTTGTGTGTGTTTTTCCCTTGCTTGTTGTGTTTGCTTGAGTGTATCATGTCTAGGGCTTGGTTCTCCAAGCTCGGGGGTGGCTTCTAGAAATCCTAGGCTGGGAGGTGAGCTCTTCATGGTCATAGCCTTATGATTTGTATGCAGGATGCTTGGGAAGAAAATAAAAGACAAGCTAGGAGTTGCTGATTTTACTTGATTTGCAGAAAAAGAATAGGGAATGGGATGCTATGTTTTAGTTGCATAAATGTAAATGAAAAGTTGCATGTTGTATTTATTTTTATTTTTAAACTAAAAAAAAATGTATTCATTTTAAGGTCCCCATTTATTAGGGATGAGGGACTAGTTGGGTATCTCACCCATATGTAATGTTGACTATATTGTGTTCTAAGTATTCCTTAAAAGAAAAGTATTCTTTTGTTAAGTTATTATGGCAAAATGAAATATTTATATTGGGTTTAAGCTTTGTATGGTTCTTGAAATAATAATGTTGTGTACATGTTATTTTGAAAATAAAAGTTCATTCTATCTCCTTGTGCATATTGAAATAATGGAAGTGAGTAAAGTAGTACACTTGCATGCTAGTAAGAGAAAAGTAAGCATTAGGTCTAATTTAATTATTCCTAATTACCAATTTATGGTTAAATATATTTAACATGTCTATCTCTAAGGTTAATTTAAATGATTTCTAGGCTAAGGTAGTTGCTATTAAAATTTATTAAATTTTGTCATTTTCCCTTTTATTTATTGCAGTAAATAAATCTAAAATTAACAGTCTACCTCTAAAGTTAGCAAGTAGATTTTTTTTAAAAGAAAAAGAAATACCCTATTTGAATCTGTCAGTTTTGAAAACCTGCTTTATGTGATTTTAGGAAAAAGAAATATAAATGGATTGTTTAAAGTAAATAAAAATAAATAAAAAATAAAAAAGTTGCCTCTATTTCCATGCTATCAATACTTTGTTAATTTTTGCATAATTTAGAAAGCAAAGAAAATATATTCTTAGGTAAATTTGAAACTAAATCTATCCCTAAAATATCACACACACACACACACACACACACACACACACACACACACACACACACAGAGAGAGAGAGAGAGAGAGAGAGAGAGAGAGATATATATATATATATATATATATATATGAATGTAACAATACATATGTTAAACAAGTATTGGGGCCCTCGGCCCCTGCGAATTAACCCGCAGGGCGGGCTGACCCATGCTGTGGGCGGCGACCCCCCGCAGTGGTCGCAGCTGCACTGTGGACCGCAACCCACAGTAGGGAAGGCTTCGACCCTCCCCCTATGGGCGGTGCCCCACAGTGGCGGCGGCAGCCGTGCTGCGGGTCGCGTCCCACAACGGCGGCCAAGGCCACCTCTGTGGGTCGTGACCCGCAGGCACGGTTGTGGCCGTCCCTGTGGGGTTCTCCGCCTCCACTACTTAACCCCCACGGCCCCTATATTAAACCTATCATCATTGCTCTATAGATCCGTCTCCCCCCTTCGGCCCTGCAAAACAATAAAAAACGTAGTCAAGCCCTAACCCAAAATTCAGGTTAGGGCAAGATATGAAGTTAGAAAGGAAAATAGGTTAGCATAGATATTTTTATATTGTTAGGGTTAGAAATTTTTAAAAAGGGGGAAACCCATTCAAATTTCGAATAGGGTATTCCCCATTATTTTAATTTAGTAATATATGTTAGTTTCTTTGTTTAAAGGAATCCTATATCCTAATGTATACATATGTGTGTGTGTGTGTGTGTAGTTAAATATATGAATGTATAAATCTAACTATAGTTTAATTATTTTATTTATACATTCATAATTTATATACGTTTATATAAACATTTGAATATGATGTTTTAAATTTAAAATTCTTTTGGAGTATAATCTTTTAGGAAATTATAATGACTTTCGTAAGTTATTGGGCTATAGGGGATTATTTTTAGTCAACCTAAATTTAGGCTTTTAGAGATTAAACTTTATAGGGCAATTTCCATTATGGGTTTAATTGGCCCTTTAGTCAAATTTTAGACCCATTATAATTATTGTTAAAATAAATTATAAGATTTAAAAATCTAAGTGCTAGAGTTAATTTAATTAATTCCTACAACAATTGAAAGATTATTTGAGATTAATAGTATCTCTTGTCAATTAATTTAGAGCTTTTGTTTTAATTAAATTGTTTATTAAAATTGAGGAGATAATAATAATTTCTTGGAGAGTTAATATTTGGCATTTAATTTAGATTATCTCGCTTAATTGATTTAGATGTTTAGATTAACATTAGTTGAAAAGAATTCAAACATAGATAAGACAAGACTTGTTAATACGTTATTTTAGCAAATTTAGTTTTATTTGGTTATGTTTTAAAAAAAAAAAAAAATTGTTTGTGCCCTAAAGTTTAGGGCATGACAGTCGAGGACCCCCCTTCGCTTCAGTGTCCTCGTCCTTGGTATAGGACTAGGCATACATCAAGATCATGAGAAGTTGGCGGAACATCTGCAGAGGGGGGAAATGATGAAGAAACCGATGTTCGACTTAGTCTTTTCATAGCTTCAAAGAAAAAATAAAAAAAGAAATGATTGTAATCTAACTTATTTGATAATGACTGATTTTTTATGTGTTAGTGAATGTAATTATGTGCTAATTATTGGTTATGGATGATATGTGTTAATTAATATTGATCAATGTTATGTGTTAATTAATGTTAATTAGTGTTAATCAATGTTATGTGTTAATGAACTTTATGTGATATTAATGAATGAATGTTATATTTTATTAATGCTAGAAAGAATGAATGAATGTTATAAGATGTTAACGGGGAATTTAGAGTGATGTTAGGGGGGAGGGACCAAATGAGCTTCCACCTTCATGTGGTTGGCCCTGTTAAGTAGAGAATATTAAACTATTCTCGAAACCAAGCAAAACTCAACAAGATAACACACTTTTCAATATTTCATTATGTTGCACAGTTAATCTTATTGAATAATGTATATTGAATCTTAATTGTAGGGTCTAATGAAGCCAACATGAACAACAACACCACAAGTTTCTGGGTATAATGAACTCCCATATTGTCTTGTCTGTACATGAATAATATGAGTTGCTTTTAGTGTTGTTATCCAAGGTGGGACTGCAAAAGTTATGAATATGCCTCATCCTTGTAAGTTTTTTTATTACTTGTAAGTCATGAATATTGCTCTTTAGTTGATTAAAATCATTTTAGTGAATGCAAATCTTGATTATTATAAAGTGATATCTGCACTATCAATTCCAAATTGAAACCCTTTCAGTGCATGCATGTTTTTTGCTAAAATACCATCTCAAAAGTACCAACAAACAAACATTGGCATTCACAAAATCAAGAAAGACAAACTGAAAATTAGTAGTAGAGCATTCAAGTAAATTGTTTGTCAAGAAGCATAGTTGAAAAGGTGCAAAAGAAATTGGTTTCAAAATAGGGGTAGACCATTACAAATTGGCAACTTGGCATCACTTCTCTTCTTACTTCTCCTCAACCCTCTTGCTCTACACTCTCACTTTTTCACCTGGCACCTGCAACTCTCACTCACATTCACAGTTGTCAGCTTCTTGCTCTTTGTTTTTGTGAGTTGAAACAAAAATAGGAGGCAGTTTTATAAAGTTGGTGGGGTTCGGGTGGGGCCCATAGGCTGTGACGGTTTGACCTTGGGCATGGAGTTTGAAAAAAAGTTCTGATTTTTTTTAAATCACTTATGGGTTGTTTGGCCATGGAAGATGCTTGGATGTCCCTAAGATGGTCAGGAGGCTCTTGGGAGTCCCTCAAATGTCTCAAGGATGTCCTATAGATGCCTCAAAGATGATGGCATTGGATTGCACAAGGGCGGCAGGGGGATGTCCCATCCAAGTCCCTATATTCTGAAGGTGTCCCCATTTCAAAAACAAATAGTTTTGGGGGAGGAAATGTCCTTGTGGAACACTGGCTCCAATACATACATCTTGGTATGATTTTTTAAATAAGACACCAGAATTCATAAAAGAATATCTTTAGAATCTATATTAATCAATAAAAGATGTTTCTATTTCAATGTATGTACCAAACCCTATTACCAACAATATAACAGCCCTAGCCTACAAATTGGACTGGTTAATTTTCTCCAATCAAACAAACATGTAATCACTACATAAACTAGGTACATTAAGCACACATTGAATTATAAAATAACTAACTGTGATACATCAATATGTGAAAGTTTAATGACCAAGATATTAGGAATGTAAAATACTATATCGTATCCTAATTCCTAAAATAACCCTTTTTGTGTGATGTGTGAAGTACAATACACAACTAGGAATTATGTTGAGTCAAATGCAAAATTGGTACTAACCATGGAAGTTGAGGATAAATCATGAACAACATATCTGAAGCAACACAGGAATGACTCAAGTGCAGATGAATGCTAGGAAATAGAGTAGAGAACAATGCAAAATTAGGTAAGAAACTAGGTGACAATGAACCATGAACAACTTGAAATAATCTATAATTAATGATCTAAGTGATCCATCAACCTATGACTATGAAACATAATCTGCAAACAGTAAACTTGTGGACCATTAAGAAATGGAAGAAACTTGTTAGTAGATCTGTCATTTCTTGTCAATCAATCATCAAAGAACTTGTGATCTACCATGCACCATGTATGTCATATACCATATCTATATACAAACATTTTGTATCGAGTAAACTACATTTATTGATTCATTGAACTTGTTTTGCTTGGATCCAAACACCATGAAAACATAACCATTAATCCTAATAACCTGTGAACCATGGAGTGCAAACTAAATGGAATCATGTCCAAAATTTTGGTTAAAACAATCTAGGGAAAATAGTGGGATTCCAATTATCCATCTCAGAACACCATCATTGAAACTTCCATGTTCAATATATAGAAAAAACTCTGTTTGTTTAACAATTGTACTCATCAATATATTTTTTTGCTAAATAAAAGTTGGATTTATATTAAAAGAGGTAAATATTACAAAACCATTTTAGCATAGTTTGTATCCCTATCATTTATCACTATTTCTTTTTAACAAATTGCTGCCTTTTCCAGTGGCAGTGTTGTAGTATTGATTAATGTGCTACATCATAATGTGATCAACTTAAAAGAAGTACTAAATTTTACCTAATATTTGCTTTAAATTGAGGGGTGAATTAGCTATATCCTCTAAACCAAGCATTATTTTATCATATTTATTGTCAACATTCCTTCAATACCTGTTTGTGAATATCTAGGGTGGCATGATTAGCATCCTCCCCTTTGTACAAAATTATTGATTACATGAAATGGATTTTTTATGTCATTTTGCAATATACCATGGTTGTATATGTTTATACGTAAAGTTATGAATCCAAAATTGTCAAATAGATGTTACATAGATAACAGTATTTCCTTCTTGCTATCTATTACAGACAATGGAAAAGTTTCCATTGTCCTTTAATTCTCGTGTATATTAATTGAACCCAGTCTATGTGTCTTTATGGTCAAAGTCATGGAATTTCAGCAATTTAATTCTTAGTATATAGCAATAGCCTATTAGCAAGCTCACTCTAGCGAAGACAAATTTGAAAGAATTCATAAAACAGGAATTGTCAATGACATATACTGACGCTTGAGTTTTATGTTTCTTTTGTTATAGGCTCCTTTGTTGTAAGGGATAAAGAGGATCGATGGATATGAAGATGGGTTAAGAAGGGGGATATGATTATCCTCCCAGGAGGAATCTATCATCGATTTACCCTCGACACAAACAACTACATTAATGTAAATGCTCTTTTATCTCAAGGACACTCACTATAAATCATTTCTTATATGAACTAGAGGATATTATTATTGTTTCTTTGACTTTTATCGTAGATCCTGAGGCTTTTCTAGGGTGAGCCAGTCTAGACAACATACAATTGTCCTTGTGAGGAGCATCCTGCTAGTTAAGAACCCTAATACTTTTAAGACCAAGATGAGAATTTCAATTTGATTGTTTTCAAGAAAACCTAAACATTCTAGTTTTACATATAAAAATGACATATTTTTCTGATGGCATGTTCCAATATGTATTTTCTTTTGATAGATTGGTTGTAGGTTCTAGAGAGGACCCACTTCCAAACATATAAAGTTGTTATAAATAGGCTATTGGTGAAGAATAACTAAAGAAAATCAATGAAAAACCACATCAACAATAACCAACACAGTCAAAAACATTAATCTAAAGATTCTTTTTAGCCCTCACCTTTCTTGACAACTTATTTATCTTTTGACAACACCAAACTGCTTGAGAAGTATCTTCTTACTCAAAGAAAAAATGTGATAGAAAATAATTGTCTAATCAATCGCATCAATATCAACCATGCTAGAATTTGATGTTGCAAGATCCAAGATGGATATTGCATAACATAGAGAAGCCATCATTTGAAGGAAACAAGAACCCAGTGAAGACATTAAGAGGGCATGAAGGCACAACCAAGGGCCATTGAGTAGAAGGCAAAGGAAAAATCTTGAAAACAAGAGGAGGAGAACACCATAATTAGGACAATGATCTCAAACACACTTTTTACCGTTCTCTTGGTGATTGTGCCCAATTGTGTATGTCTTGCTTATGTATGAAAATGGCATTTTGTAGCTTTCCATCGACAATGTATTTGAGATGTCTTTCATTTAGATATGGCATGAGCTTAGTCATAGAGTGAGACTAGAGAGTTGGACCATCTCAACCATGGTGCGCCTAGTCATATTAGCTTGAAACCATGCGCCTCATATTAGCCCCAAACCTATGCCCCCTACTGGTAGGTAGTGGGGATAGAATATCATTCACTATAATATCAATGACTGGATAATAATAATTTTTTTTTTGATAAAAATATTATCATCATCAGAATTACAACGTATACCAAGATTTCCACTGACGATGAAATCGGTGGACATACAACGTTCTCGTCGGTGAAATGTTCTGGAGTCGTCGCACTTCCAACTCAAACCACACAAACATACGACGAGGATGTTGTACGTGTGATGACACTTCATAGTCAAATGGTCGTCGATGCCTCCAAATGGACCGACAACACAAGCATCAGACAAACAGTATCACCGACAGTGTGAAGTTCCAAATTGTCGTCGGCTTTGCGACAAAATCTACTGAAGCATCCAACGGGGATGCTGCATGTCCGATGACTTTTTTGACCAGAAGACCGATCATGCCCACCGTCAGTAGAGTCCATGGGATTGTCGTATTTCCAACAGTCAGGGAATCGTCAACAAATCTAACGACGAGTTTTTGACAGCTACTTTTGTCGGCACTCTGACAAAAATTAGTCACAAATCCGACAATCGGCTGTCAAAAATTAGCTCCGAATGTACTAGTGGAAGTCTATTTGTGATGAAGAGATTGAGATTCTATGATTAGATGACATGATGAGTTATTTGTGTTGTCATTGATGGCAACTAATATCAAATGATATTCCTTATGTTTTTTTTGTCATCTAAGTGATTTGGTTTATAGGAAGACAGGGTTTATCGGTAGAGAACTGAAGTTTGTGAAATAGGACTTTAACTAGTAAAGCAGAGATATTTTGGCTGAATCAGATGATCAACGATGTTTGGTGATTTGTGGCTTGGATGGTAAACTTGTATCATGAAAAGGTGTATCTGACCAGAACCAGAACTTGTCAAGATTATCAGAAGGCGTGTTTGAAATTTCTAATGAAGTTTTGCTAAGGTTTTAGTTGTTGATACTCTCACATGGGAGATATTTACAAAGAGGTTCAAGGAGAGGTACTTGTCAGAGCATTATAGACAGCGTAGGATAGATGAGTTCCATGACCTCCAGCAAAAGGGTCTCTCAGTGACCCAGTACGAGAGCAAATTCTTTGAGCTCTTGCCCTACGTGGACTACTTGAAAGACAAGAAGCTTCTCATCAACCGTTTCATCAGAGGGTTGAATGTTGGCATAGCAGGACCAGTGAGGATGTCTGCTCCAGGGAGCCTTCAGGTTGTCATGGAGAAGGCCCTGATAGTAGAGGAGATTCAGGTCAGGCCACAAGATACAAGGGATCGGTTCCAGAACCAAAACCCTATACCCCAGACATATGGATTTCAGAAACCCCATTGGAAAGGTAATAACAGAAACACACCAAGGTTCTCCAAACCCCCTCCTCCACAACAGTCACAATAGAACCAGAGGCAAAGGCCTCCGCAGAATCAGCAAGGCGAAAAGCCCAAGCAGTGGTAGTCTCAGGGTCAGATGTGAGATCAGCGAGCTCAGGTTCCTTACACACCTCTGGCGAGGACTTAGCAGTCTACCAGGGGTGGGTATAGTGGTTCTAGTAGGACAGGGGGATAGTCTTTCTCTAGGCCTCAGGGCATCTAGTTTCAGGCACGTGGTGCTTGCTTCACATGTGGATCCATGGGGCACATGGCGAGGGATTGTCCTTGAGGTCAGATGGTAGGGAATCAGAGGATGGTAGCATCAGAGCCTACAGTTGGAGATATGGGTAGGTTCCATAGAGTCTTTGCAGCAGTTGACAACCGCCAAGTAGAGCACCAGGCCACAGTCATTGAGGCTGCAAGTATCATCAGAGATAACAGTGTATCTATATTATTTGATTTAGGAGCTGCTGACTACTTTATATATCCATTGGTTGTGGAGCATTGCAGGCTAGTGGCAACTAGACAAGGTGCCAGTTGGGAAGTGGAGTTAGCTTCAAGGGCTAGAGTGTCAGTGGAATCAGAGGTTAGGGCATGTCAGCTTCAGATTGGCAATACCACCACCCTAGTAGACCTTATAGTTACACCACTTGGATCATATGGCATCGTACTTGCAATGGATTGGCTTTATGCCCACAGAGCCAAGATGGATTTCCGCTGGAAAGAAATCAAGTGTGAGGATGATCAGGGTTCACCCGTAGTAATCACTGGGAATCAGAGACCTATGTCTCTTCGTATGATTTCTGCAATGCAGCTTAAGCAGAGCATAAGAAAGGGATGTCAGCTATTTTCCATCACTATCAGTGATAGAGAGGAAGAGGATGAAAAGGAAACATCGATTGATGACCATCCTATCCTTAAGGGATATTTAGACGTGTTTCGTTCAGAGATACCCAGAATGTCGCACCATAAAGAGATTGACTTTCATATATACCTTGTACCAGGAGTTGAGCCAATTTCAAGAGCACCTTATAGGATGACCACAAATGAGCTTAATGAGCTCAAGATGCAGCTTGAGGAACTCCTAGAGAAGGGTCACATTCATCTGAGTGTATCCCCTTGGGGTGCACCAGTCATCTTCATGAAGAAGAAGGACGGATCTCTTCGATTATGCATGGATTATTGTCAGTTGAACAAAGTAACCATCAAGAACCGATATCCCTTGCCCAGAATCAATGATTTATTCGACCAACTTCAGGGCGCCAAAGTATTTTCCAAAATTGATCTGAAGTCAGGATACTATCAGTTGAGGATAGTGGAAAGCAATATCCATAAGACTACATTTTGCACTAGATATGGCCACTATGAGTTCACCGTGGTTCCATTCAGTCTTACGAATGCTCCAACTATTTTTATGAGCCTCATGAATGGGGTATTCCACATATTTCTTGACCATTTCATGATTTTGTTCCTCAATGACATATTGATATATTCTCGGAATGAGAAGGAGCATGAGGAGCACCTGAGATAAGTTTTGCAGTGTTTGAGGGACAATCAGTTGTTTGGAAGTTTGTCAAAGTGTGTCTTCTTTCATTCAGAGGTCAAGTACCTTGGGCACATTATTTCCGGTGGTGTGATCTCAGTAGACCCATCCAAGATCAGAGCTATTATGGATTGGCTAGTGCCAACCAGTGTGACAGAGGTCAGGAGCTTCATGGGCTTAGCAGGTTATTACCGACGCTTTGTTGAGGGATTCTCTAGAGTCGCACATCCTATTACTTCTCTTCAGCATAAAGGGAAGAAATTTGAGTGGACAGAGAAGTGCGAGAGGGCCTTTCAGGAACTCAAAAAGGCACTTACTAGCACACCTATCCTTGTAGTACTAGATCCCTCAGCTGACTTTAGGGTTCGCACAGATGCTTCCCTAGAGGGTTTAGGAGCAGTCCTTATGTAGGATGGTAGGTCTATAGCTTTTGATTCTAGGAAAATTAAGACTCATGAGCTTAACTACCCTACTCATGACCTTGAGCTTGCAGCAGTAGTGCATGCACTTGTGAGGTGGAGACACTTCCTTTTGGGTCATCATTTTGAGCTTCATTCAGACCATCAGAGCCTTCAGTACATATTCACTCAGCCAAACCTTAATGCATGTCAGAGGAGATGGATGGAGTTCTTGTGCGAGTATGATTTTGACGTTCACTACATCAAAGGGAAAGAAAACATAGTTACAGATGCCTTGAGTAGGAGAAGTCATGAGGTATACACCATATCTATGGGCATAGATTTGAGAGATCAGATATTACAGTAGTTGCCAGAGGATGGATGGTATTTAGAGGTTTGTCAGGTAATATGATCTCAAGAAACTCTAGAAGGGAAATATGTGGATTATTCCTTAGAGACCGATGGGCTATTATGCCATAGAGGGTACATCTATGTACCTTCTTCTGGGGGATTGTGAGAGTTCATTGTCATGGAGGCTCACAGAGATCCTTATGCAGTACATCCCAGAGTTAAGAAGATGCATGCTAACTTGAGATAGTTATATCATTTGCCAGGAATGCGGCAGCTCATTGCTGAGTTAGTAGCCCGATGCCTTGAGTGTCAGAGGGTCAAGGCGGAGCACCACCATCTAGGTGGGTTGCTCCAGTCTCATGCTATACCAGAGTGGAAGTGGGATACTATATCCATGGATTTCATCATTGGTCTCCCTATGTCAACTAGTCGCCATGATGCCATCTTGGTGACAGTTGACAAGTTGACCAAAGTGGCCCACTTTTCACTAGTTCAGACTACCTTGACAGCACTAGCAGTAGCACAGGTATTCTTGTGAGACATTGTCAGACTTTATGGCATTCCATGCAAGATTATTTCTGGCAGGGATTCCCTCTTCACTTCTTCCTTTTGGAAGGCATTGCAGGTAGCTATGGGCACCAAGCTCAATTTCAGTACAGCCTATCATTCGGAAATAGATGGTCAGATAGAGAGGGTTAACAAGGTATTAGAGGATATGCTTCACATGTACGTCATGGATCATCAGACCAGATGGGAAGAGTGCCTTCCCTTAGTGGAGTTTGCCTATAACAATGGGCATCACACTTTGTTGGGGATACCACCCTATCAGGCATTATACTACAGGCCTTGTAGGACACCATTGAGTTGGGACCGCATAGAGGACAGAGTTGCTATTGGTCCTAAGATAGTTCAGGATATGGAACAGTAGGTAGATTTGATTAGATAGCATCTTAGAGAGGCACAAGATAGATAGAAGAAGTATGCAGATGCGAAGAGGATAGATCGTAGCTCGCACCTCACTTTGTAGGACCATTTGAGATCCTTGAGAGGATAGGACCAGTTGCCTATCATTTAACATTTCCACCTAGCCTATCACACATCCACGATGTGTTTCATGTATTAGTTTTGAGAAAGTATATCTATGATGAGTCTCATATTTTAGATTGGGATGCCTTGTAGGTGGAGTCAGATGAATAGCTAGCTTTGGAGCCCATTCGCATTTTGGCACGCTGGACACTGGCCCTTCGAGGTCGAGAGCTGGACCAGGCTAGGGTCCAGTGGGATTGCTATGATGAGGTTACAGCTTCATGAGAGGATGCAGCACGTATGAGATCACAGTACCCCCATCTTTTTGATGAACTCTAGGAGGAAGTTCATGCCTAGAGGGGAAGGGTGTGAGGCCCTACCCCGACTCATCCTAGCATTTCAGTGATTTTCATGTTGAGACTATTATGGATGCTTTATTTTTACACATTATGGATTTAGAACTTATATGATTCCATGATTTGGATAACATTGATATATATTGATGCTTCATTTCTATGCATTATGGATATAGAACTCTATATGATTCTAGAATAGGATAAATTTGGGATGATGTATGTCATTATTGGATTTGCATGACTTTACTATGATGATAGAAATAGGAATGCATGTTTATGTATGGACCAAAATTATGAGGATTATGATAATTGCTTATGTGGATTTATTTGGATATAAGATATATCGATTTGTTTAAATGTAAATTGTATGCAGAGTGTTTGATGTGTATTCTTATTCATGTGTTTAATATTATATGAGGGTATTTGGAATTACTAATGTGTAATTGAGATGCGCAGGAAAATTATCCATGTGACCATGGAAACATTATGGAGAACCAAACCTAGACCCATGTACGTTCGTAAAGCCAGGGGTTGTCTATTTGGAGAGACAACACCCTGTGTGTATCATATCTTATTTGTGAAAGTAAATGTTGCATGTGTGTTAAATTGAATTTATAAATTTGTGTAAATCCAATAAGAGACAAATTTCATGTGTAATTTTGTAATGTATTTTATCGTGTCACTTGACACATGTGTTGATTTATGTCTTGATATTTTACTTGTCTCTTGGAGGGAGTTGTTCCACTATAGCTTTTTCAAACATTTGAATGCGGTTCTAAAATTTCCTTGGGTAGAGAGTCTTGGGAGTGGTCAACTCAGGTTTGACCCGAAAGTTAATTTCAAATGGGTTTATAAGGAGTCAAATGGACTCCTAGGGGTAGTTTAAAGGTGTTTCCTAAAGCCCATAAGGTATACCTATGGGTTAGGAGTATTTTTAGGCATGTGTCTACTCCCATGTGATTGTTTAGTCACCTCAAAAAGTGGGTTTCCTAAGGTGAGCGAAAATTGAAATTAGAATGTGCCATCTAGGTTAGATAACCTTCCCTTTTGATGATAGATCATTTTCCACTTTTTCTTACTTTTTCCTTTTTCAGTTTTGGAAACCTGTGAAAACTCTCACTGAGGTCTTCTTAGGCAAGAATGAGAGATTTTGTGGGTAATCACCCACTCTCCATTTTTGGAGATCATGCAATTTTGAAAAATACAGTTTTGGGATAGAATTTTGGCTAAGTGTAGAAGAAAGATTTGTGGATTTGGGCTACTCATCCTCAAACTAGTTCTAGCAAACCTTTGGGCAGATTGAAGGTTGGTTCATCTTCTTCTTTTGTTTCTTTTTAAGTTGCATGTTTATGTTGGAAATATAGTTTGAATGAAAAAGTTGTTGTCTTGTATTTTCTTTTGTAGAAATTATTATGCGACCTTTCTTTTATTCTTTTATGCATTTTTTGTGATTTGGGAGTAACCAAGGCCTTCTACTCTTGGGAGAGTAGGATGGTCTTGCGGGTGGTATGAGTTTAATAGCCCTTGAGTGAGAGGCTCTTGTTATGAAAGTGATCTCAAGGGGTGTATATGTGACCCTTGCTACATGACCTGGTTTGTGCATTTGGGGGTCATAAGGGGAGAAAGTATGGCATGAATGCCTTGGGGGGCATAAGGAATGTGGGGTTAATGAACTTATGGTATATCTTTATTTTCCATGAGGTGGCTTTGTGATCTACCATTCTTGCAGTCTCCTCAAGGTATTTGGTCCACTACCACCCATGTAAAATCATCACATTTTGTGGTGAAGTGTAGCCTTGATTGGGAAAGTATTGTTGTGTTTGCATGTGTGTAACCTATCTAGGGCTTGATTCTCCAAGCTCGGGGGTGGCTTCTAGTAGGCCTAGGCTGGGAGGTGAGCATTCCATGGTCAAAGCCTTATGATTTATTTGCAGGTTGCTTGGCAAGAAAGGAAAAAAGACAAGTTAGAAGTTGTTGGATTTACTTGATTTGCAGAAAAAGATTAGGGAATGGGATATTTTATATTTTAAGTTGCAGCAATGTAAAAGGAAAACTATATGTTTTATTTATTTTTATAAAAAAAAATGTATCTATTTTATTTAAAGTCCTCATTTAATAGAAATGATCTCACCCATTTGTAATGCTAACTATATTGTATTCTAAAAATGTCTTAAATAAATGCATTATTTCTATTAAATTATTATTGCATGAATGAAATATTTCTGTTGGGCTTAAGCTTTGTATTGTTCTTGAAATATTAATGGTTGTATGCATGTTGATTTGAAAATAAGAGTTCATTTTAACTCCTTACGCATAATGAAATAATGGAAATGAGTGAAATAATAAGCTTGCATGTTAGTAGGAGAAAAAGTAAGCATTTTTATTTCCTTTTACAAATTATGGTTAAAAAGGTTTAATTTGTCTGTCTCTAGGGAATATTTCCAATGATTTCTACTCTAATATAGTTGCTGTTAAAATTTATTAAATTCTGTCACTTTATTTAATTGCAGAAAATAAATCTAGAATTAGTAAACCATTTCTAAAGTTAGCAACTAGATTTTCAATAGAAAAAAGAAATGTTTTTTTTAAATCTGTTAGTTTTGAAAACCTATTCAATGGGATTTTTAGGAAAAAGAAATATAAACAGATTGTATAAATTAAATAAATGTAATTCTGCCTCCATTTCCATGTAGTAAATATTTTATTAATTTTTGAAAAATTTAAAAGAGTTAAAAATATATATATAGATTACTCAAGTATATATATATAAGACTACATATTTTCTATTTGTTTGAAAATATTATAACCACAGAATAATACATACATATTTTTTGTTTGTTTGAAAATATTATAACCACAGAATAATACACACACACACACACACACACACACACACACATATATATATATATGTATATGTATATATATATATATATATATATATATATATATATATATGTATATGTATATGTATATATATATATATGTATATGTATATGTATATGTATAAATATATATATATATATATATTTATATTTATTAAAACAAAAAAAAAAGATTTAATTTTTTTTTTTAAATAATAAGCAAAAAGGGGGGGAACCTTGGCCCCTCCCACGCAGTGGGCGATGACCCCCCAGCGGCGGCCGCAGCCGCCACTATGGGCCACAACCCACAGTTGGGGAGGCTTTGGCCCCCACTGCGACGATGCAACCGGGCTGCAGGTCGCACCTCACAACGGCGGCCAAGGCCACCTCTGTGGGATGCGACCCGCAGGCACAACTGTGATCGTCCCTATGGGGAGCCTTCCCCCCATGGGCTCCTCTCGCCTCCACCACCGTTGTCTCCTACGAACGAAACCCTCCTCCGCCATTTGCCTTCAGCCTCCTCCCTACAACAAAAAAAATATGAAACCCTAACCCGGTTTGGGTTAGGGTATTTTGAAATTATGAAAGGAATAAAAGAAAATGGTTTGAAAGGGCATTTTATAATATTTTTAATTAGGTTTCATGGGTATTTTTATAATATTGTTGTTTAGAATAAATATCCTCATATATAAATATATAGGTGTTTAATATATATATATACATATAATCATATGTATATTTATAAATATATATATAGCTTAAAATTATGAATGTATAAATTCAACTTTAATTTAATTAGTTTATTTAAACATTCATAGTTTATAAATGTTTATATAAACAGTTAAATTTGGTGTTTTAGATTTTCAATTATTGTGGAGTTTAATCCCTTAGAAAATTTATAACGAATTTATTTTGTTTGTAAGTTATTTGACTGTAGGGGATTATTTAGTCCACCTAAATTTAGGCTATTCTAGACTAAATTTTATAGGGCAATTTGCATTATGGATTTAATTGACCCTTTAGTCGAATTAGTTCAACCACATTTTAATTATTGTTAAAATAAAATATAGGCATTAATAATCTAATGCTAGGACTAATTTATTTAGTTCCTAAAAGCAATTAATGGTTATTGGAGGTTAATATTATCCTTGTCAATTAATTTAGAGATTTTTGGTTAAATTAATTTATTGATTTAAAATTGATGAGGTAATAAATAATTTTTTTAGTATTCCGCATTTAAATTAATTTCACTTACTTGAGTTAGTGGTAGAGTTAACTCACACATAGTTAAGACAACTTGCTAGTGTGTTTCATATTAGCAAATTTAATGTTATTAAGTTGTTATTTTTTTTAAAAAAAATTATCCCGTTCATACCCAAAAGTTTGGGCATGACAAATGCATACTTCAAAAGAGTACAAATACTTGTGGGTGTCAACTCCCACCGTGGTTTTTCCCTATTTGGGTTTCCATGTCAAAAACTTATGATGTTCATCTGTGGAATGTTTTTCATGTGATGTTCTTGTTTATGTTTCATTTCATGCATTATTTCTGAGACACTGGTTATGATGTTTTATCATAAGTTTATCAGAGGTTACCGGTACTAATATGTTTTGGTAGAGAAAGTGTTTTGATCTGATTGATGAGGATATAGAATTGGTAAATGATCAAGTTTATATAATTTCTCAAGTGGTGAAAGTATTGATAGATGTGGTAAATGATTTGATTAATGTGTTAAACAAATCTGATAAGGAGGTTGTTAGATCTGATTAAATAAGTGGAGATATTTGTTAAATGGTTTCAGATCTGATATAAGTTTGACTTTGGGTTTAAAGTTTAAATTGGTAATAATACTGATTCACCCCCCCCCCCTCTCAGTATTAACCAGGTCCTCATAGTATTAACAAACTTCTCTTTATTATTAGTGTTAGGGCAATTAGCAACTATGTGTCCAATTTTACTATAAGAGAAACACTTCAAGGGTAATTTACCTGTTCCTCTAGGAAATCTTTTAGCTAGTAATGCCTCAAGGTCCATCAGATGATCTTCATCATCACCATCACCTCTACTATGCCATGACTAGACCTGCAGTCATGATTATGACACATATATTTTTCCTTTCCTTGTTGTTGTACCAGTTACAAAAGCCTCAAAAATAGATTCAGAAGCCTTGGAAACACTATTATCAAAATTGTTTAGTTCAAATGCAGTCAACTTTCCAATTAAAGAATCAACAGTGACTTTATCTTTAGAAATGGATCTAAGTAATTGAATAGCAGAAACTCTGATAGAATATTGTGGTAAAAGAGTTTTAAGCATTTTACTAACAACGGTATCATCTTGAATCAAACCTCCGACACTCTTTATACCACCTACAACTTCCTTAATCCTTTGACCATATTATGCTATGTTCTCACTATCAACCATTTTCAAATCATCAAATTTTCCTCTCAAACTCTCTTCCTTTGCCCTTTGTACATGTTCATCTCCTCCATACATTAATTTTAATCTCCCATGCCTCATTTGCAGTCTCTAATTCATGAACATCTATATACTCAAAGTCAGACAAAGTACTTACAATTGCTTTAAGGGCCTGAATATTTTCTTGTTGTTCTTTTAGTTCATCTAGTGTCAAGGGACTAGTAGTCGGAGAAACATACTTGGTTACCACATGATTCCAATATTGTGAACCCATTCCTTTAATGTAGATCTTCATCTGATCACTCCATATCCAATTGTTGTCCTTGGTAAACTTGGGACCCTTCTTCTTCATCATCTTTCACAAGATCTTTCCCTCAAGGTGTTAGGCATTCTGCACACATATTACCAATGCTCCGATACCAATTGTTAATCTTAGAGGATCCGATTAATACTGAGAGAGGGGGATGAATCAGTATTAATAATAATTTGAAATAAAAAACTTAGACTCATAAAACTTTTACCAAATCAAACATAGATCAACATTAGAGTCATTTACCAGTACCAGTATCTACTGGTAAACATCTGCTAAACTGATATATCAATGTTGCACATGAAGTATTCATTAACCATGCATAAACTGAAAGTAAAGCATACCATCATATCAAAAACATTTACCATATGAACACCATAATTTTCACATGGAAACCCAAATAGGGAAAAACCATGGTGGGAATTGGTACCCACAAATATTTTGCACTCTTTCAGAATGCGCCATGTTAGGAGCCAAGCTCGGTTAGAAGCTTACAATGATGCCCTGTTAGGAGTCACTCGGTTAAGGGATTTACCTCAGCCCTGTTATGAGATTTGATCTATTAGGATCAACCTCACAAGAGGATTTAGAACTCAGATATTGAGACACCCTATTAGGACCTACCTGGTTAAGGGATTTTAGATGTTGTAATTGTTAGAGAACATCAGTGAATGATCTGTGTATATCACTCAACTGCTTGCTTGATCAGATCTAATTAAGTTCTAAGTCTACAACACTCTTGCAGATCTTCTCACACCCTGGTTTAGCTTCACACACTTCTCAAAATTACCGACACAACAAACATCAACTATACTGACATAAATACCCTTTACAACTAGGTCGGCATCAAAACCCTAAGACTTACAACATAGATCATCATAGATTTTTACAACTCATTACAGATCATTATATGGATCATTACCATCAATTACAAATCAATATCAACTGTTGAATGATCATAAGTCATTACAGCAAGTCGATCTGATACAAAGTCAAACCCTTAGCTCATTTCGCTAAGCACTTTGCACATTTCCAAGAAATTCGCTCTCCAAATGCGCCAAAACATCTTTCAAACACCTCACGTAGTTTGTGTCACGTTATCATCAACATGTGAACTTGATGTAGATCACTGCCAAACCAAAAATTATTACCGGTCAAGAGAATTCTCTACCGGTCCTTAAACCCTTCTTAAACCCTAGCAAAAACTCAACATAAATTATAAACATAACTTTTGGTTGTCACAACATGATGTGGTTCTAGTCAGATACATGTTATAATGATAAAAAAATGGCATTCAAAAACACAAAGCCTAAATTATCACCAATCACCAGATACAATCATAATATTTCCTCGTTTACCGATTAAGACCCTAATTCCCAGTTTCTTGATTCTTTATCGGTAAGCTCTCTCTGATAGACCAAAATATTTAGATGACACAATATTAAATGTAATGACAGTCTCAAAGACATTGAGAGGGGGGGGTGAATCAATGTCTAACCGATTTATGAAATATTTGAACTTATTTATAACTTTGTAACCCAAATTAATGTATCGGTAAACAAGTAATAATGCAGCAAAGAGAAATAACAGAGACAGCATAAATGCACACCATAACACAAGCTATTTTGGTGAGGAAACCTGGTAAGGGAAAAACCTCGAAGGGATTTTTGACCCACAATATTTACTCACTGGTCAATATGAATAAATATTACTTACAATAGGTGCCTGCACATGCAGGAAGGCCAACAATCTAGAGCTCACTGCTCAATGAAAAAGTCTCACTGACTGCAAAATGGATAATTAAATCCAAGAAAATGACCTGCTCAAAATAGCATCTACAATGCTTGATTCAGTATTGGTTTAAGCTCTATTAGAAACCATAACCAAAAACCTATCAGTGAATGATATTCGCTCACATAACCTATCTTTACTTGTTACAGAATCCTTTCGCTATCTTCTATAATCTATTACATATTTGCCTCTCTATGATATATCAAAAATGACCTATAAGATCTCATACATATACGAGTCTTTACAATACATCATGTCGGCTTAAAAATAATTACATTACAATACAATTCACATAAACAAAACTTGTTTCATGTCGGCCTGGATGTCGGTATGCTTCATTGTCGATGTAAACTAGATGTCAATGAATAAACTTGTTGAGCCTGCCGGTGTCGGTGAATGATGTCTGTGTTGTCAATGAACCTGTAGAATCCTGTTACCAGTTGGTTGTCATCAATGACAACATCAACCTTTCTCATGTGAGTGTAGAATGCCAACACACAATACAACATAAGTAAACATCAATAGACATGAATAAACATGTGTTGCCCTCAATGACAACACAAATAACTGATCAGATTCATCCATCATGCAATCTTTGTTACTACTTACTAAGTTGCCATTAGTTTTATGATCAAAGTCATTCTATATACTCTAGTCAGATACTACTACCAAAATATTCAGTCGGTAAGCACAGAGCAGTCGGTTATAGAAGAAAGTAGTCACAGAGCCTAGTATACACCGAGCTGTCTACTGAGTATCACCAATGTGTCTACCAAGCAGCAATAATGATATATCGAGTTAACACACACCGAGTGAAACATCTTACCAGATTCATTGAACCTAGACACACATGGGGAAACATGTTACAAGATCGAGGAACAAAGAACCATTATCACATTGGAAATTGCACTTAAAGATTTTGTATGATTTCGAGGTCATCTATCCAATGAAACATTTTGCATGGTTATTAATTCGATAAATCATGTTTGTAAGATCGAAGCAATGAACCAGATCACTGACATAAGATATCTATGTATACAGCATGAATTGAGGATCAGAGTATGAGATGAATGTGTGTGCAGCAAGACATGTGTGATAGATAAGGAAGCACTGAGTAATGCAACTATCAAAGACACAGAGGTCACCGAGAAGCATTTCAGAGAACAGTCAAGGAACAAAGTAAACAAAAGGTTTTACCGAGTTACTCTATGGGTTACCGAGGTATGCTATAAGAAAGGTAATCTCATTTTGAGAACATAGAATCTGCTATAACATTTCAGATGTGAAGTTGCAAATATTTGTAAAGATTTTATTGTAATATTTTGAGTTGTAAGAGAAACCTTTAACAGGGTAAAAGACTCTAACAAAGTCTATAAATTGTAAAGCCTTTAACCAGGTGCAGCATTTAGAATAAGTGTTGTAAAATGCTTTAGCAAGGTAGATCTAATGATCTCAATACTCCTAACAGGGTAAGCTATCCGAAATAGCTGAACATGTAGCTCTAACCGAGCAACCTTTAATATTGTAGTAGTGAAGTTGTGGGTGCCATCCCCACCGTAGTTTTTCTTTCTAACCAAGAGTTTCTGCGTAACCAAAATATATGTGTTATGGAGTGAATCATGTATGATTGTTATTTATTTGTTTTAGCTTTATGTTATGTTACAACAGTTTTTGGTTTATGCATAACAGTAAAGATATTGTTGGAGAAAGGATTTGAAGTACTGACTCACCCCTCCCCTCTCAGTACATTAGCTTTCCATATTGGGCCTAAGAATCTCAATCTCTTCATCACAATGTTATCTCAAATAGTCTTATATCGGTTTAGTCATCATTCTTGATCTGTATCAGTTATGCCAAACATGCTGACATATACATATGTTTGCATACACACACACACACACACACATACACACACACACACACACACACACACACACACACACACACACACACACATACACACACACATATATATATACATATATATATTTTCATACATACATATATATATATGTACATACATACATACATACACATATATATGTATGTATGTACATACATACATACATACATATATGTATGTACATTTATATATGTATACATATGTATAACATATACATATGTATATGTATATGTATATGTATATGTATATGTATATGTATATGTATATGTATATGTATATGTATGTGTATATATATCGATTGCATGTTACATGCTTCATGCATTGTAAGCATCGAATTAATGTTATTAAGCTTAAGGAGTCGATATAGGAAATCAACATGTGATGCAGGAGCATCCCTAGTCTATGAGAAATCTTGCATCAACCAAAAATATTTCCTTTCAGTTTAGTTCTTGTTCAGTTCGGTGTGCAGGTTTTTGTGTTTATGTCGGTAGGTGCCGATAGTTGCTTTCTTTTCACTGCAGATCCTATTTTTGGTTTTTAGGATAGTTCATGTGTTTAATTCCATATTTTTAGTCCATTTGGATTATTTTTTGGCTAGTTATCGCTCCCAGTTTGAACTATTTCTGGGTTCCGGGGTAGTTCTTGAGCTTACCAGTTGGTTTTCCTTCATTTACAAAGTGGTTTCTTGGTGTGTGGATCTATTTTGGGGTCTTGTCCGATATTCTTTGGCATGTGGTCGAGCTCCTTGTTGATCCGCACTTCTTGGTTGTTATTTTCCAGAGGAATTTCTTTCATTCTTAGGGCCGACCTAGTTACACATTTCATTTTTCTTGCATTGGTAAATGTAATCTTTTGTGGCCGACCCAGATATGTTCCAGAGGATATATATATAGGGTATTATGTAATCATTTGTAGTACATGAGAGGTAGTAGAGATTAGAATAAGGATTGAGATTCGTGATTAGAGATCTAGTTGATTCTGAAAGTCCCGGATGGATTGTATCTGGCTTATATCCTGCATGTAACCGGTTGACTACTAGATATTCTATGATGATTATATGATGATAACCAGTTGGTTGCTGAAGGTTCTAAGATAATAATATGATCTATTTTTGTAATCTTTCTATGTTTTATTGTTGCTTTCGTTGTGTTACTCTTGTTGCATAAGTCGATTAGTTCTCTTTTGAGGATTCATTGGTTATGGTAGCATCAATTAGTATCAGAGCTGGTTATGAATCGGTTGGTGGAAGAATTGTTTGCAAACCTTGAGGCATTCCTTTGGGTGGACAGATT
Organism: Cryptomeria japonica; assembly: GCF_030272615.1. Lineage (NCBI taxonomy): Eukaryota > Viridiplantae > Streptophyta > Pinopsida > Cupressales > Cupressaceae > Cryptomeria > Cryptomeria japonica. The sequence continues at coordinate 650,337,533 of NC_081410.1, forward strand.
GTCGATTGGAGGCAGGCTACGTGTGTATTCAATAGATCATCGTGTGAGAGGGAATTGAAATCAATGGTCAGATCGCCAAGTTGAGGCAATTTAATGGAGCGGAGGAGAAGATGTCTCCTCGAAGGATGAAACCCCAGAGGGTAGAGTAAATGATGGAGGATTTCAAGAATGAGATGAGGAATGAAATCTGGAATGCATTGGCTTGTTTACAGAGGAATCCAAAATCTGAGGATGAGGATGAAGAAGTCGATGAAGAGCTTGAGATGGAAGAGGCTGAAGGTCGGAAGACAGAAGAGAGAAAAGATTCCCGAGAGTAGTGGCACAAGTGAGTAAAGCTCATAAAGTGGAAGTTTCAAACTTTTATGGAATGTTGAACCTGGAGGATCTAATTGATTGGATCAGAGAGTTGGAGGATTACTTTGAGTTTGAGGATGTCAAGGACCCACCGAGAGTCCTATTTGCACAGACTAAGTTGAAAGGGCATGTTGCCTTATGGTGGAAATAATTGCAAAGAGACAAGGTGGAGAACGGTGAAATGAAGATCACCCGATGGAGACAGATGGTTGCAAGATTGAAGGACCAGTTCATACCGAAAGACTATGAGTTGGAATTGTTCAAGAAGTTGTAGAACCTGAAATAGAGAAACATGACTATGAAACAGTATACTAGGGAAATCTACAAGGTGATGATTAGATGTGGACATAGAGAGATGGATAGAGAAAAGTTGGTAAGGTACATAAATGGACTTGCATTTAACATTCAGGATGAGATGAGTATGTTGAGGGTTTCCACAATTGAAGAAGCTTACCAGTATGCTCTGAAGGCTGAGGAGAAGGTGACAAGAAGACAGTTGAATAACCCTAGAGGGAAGGAGAGATTCAAGGGGCAGATGAGTACAAAGAAGAAGAATATAGAAGTAGAATCAAAACCTAAGTGGAATAAAGAATCAGAACAGAAAACACAAAGAAAAGACAGTATTTGGTGAATTTTAATATTGGATCTTTTAGAGATGAGGTCTTGTGTGATGTTGTATCTATGAGTGCTTGTCATGTCTTGTTAGGAAGACCTTGGCAGTTTGATAGAGGAGCTATTTATGAATGTAGAAGAAACCTAATCACTATTGAGAAGGGTGGGCATAAGTTCACGTTGACTTCTTTGAAGGAGAAAGAGAAGGAGGTGAAGAATTTGAGTCTTGATAGAAGTTGCAGTACTGGGAAACCAGTTGCAGAGGTTATAATGGAGGGTGGCATGAGTTTGCATAAGGATCTTATAGATAAGCCTGATAGACAGGCAAAACCAGATGACAGAAAGCTTTTGGTGACAAATCGGATGAAGTCTTGTGGCAAAAACAAATCAAAGTTGTAGAAGAAAGAGAGCAGTAAGCAGAGACAAAGTGCAGATCTAGAGCAAAGAAAGAGAAATAAAGAGACTCAGGAGTTAGACTCATTGTTATCAATATGTATAGTATAACCTTATACATATATATATGTATACACACACATATATATACATATATATATGTACATATATATACATATATAATACATATATATACATATATATATATGTACATATGTGTGTGATATATATATATATAGATATATGTATTTATATATATATATAGATATATGTATGTATATATATATAGATATATGTATGTATATATATATATACACATATATATGCATATATATATATATACACACACATATATATGCATATATATATACATACATATATATGTACATGTATGTATGTATACATATATATGTGTGTGTATACATACAGATATATATGTGTGTACACACACATATATATGTGTGTACACACACATATATATGTGTGTACACACATATATATGCACACACACACACACACACACATGTGTGTGTGTGTGTGTACACACATATATTTATATATAGATGTATATACATATAGATATATGTATGTCTATACATATATATATATATATGTATGTCTATACATATATATATATATATGTATGTCTATACATATATGTATATGTATATGTATATGTATATGTATATGTATATGTGTATATATATATATATATATATATATGTATATACATTATATATATATATATATATATATCAATAATTCAAATGATGAAATATAAACATTGTACTTCATCTATTTCATTTCGAAGACAATTTTTATATTAGCATAAAAAAACATCAAAATACATGCTTAATCATTTAAAATCATTCAATCAATCTATCTTTAAAACAATGACATCAAATTTAACTCTTCATGTAAAACTACATCCTTCACATAAAATAAACATTCATTTATGCAAGATGCATTCGATGCAACTAATGTGGTGTGTGAGATTCCATCTCCATACCAAATTTCAAAAGCTAAAACAACTCTACCTGAACCAAGTTCTCGCCTTCATCCACATTCACCTGTTCCTGCATTCACTTGCACTCAATATTCATTAGCAATGACAATCCCCAATTTTCACAATAAAATAATTTAAATCATTCATTTGCATTTAAATTTTTGTTTCATTTCTATTTCAATATCATACATATAAACAAAAAAACATATATCACTTTCCTAGTTTAATAATTGCATTAAGTATAGATAAAAATGGTATGTGACATCCTTCCCCACTTGGAATAGACATCGTCCTAATGTCTTATTAATCCATCAATAAGAAAATAGTATCTCAAACATCATGAAATAACAACCACACATCATAGTCTCAAATCAAAACATAAACAAAACAGCAGCATCCATGATATCCAAGTTCACAACATGTGAATCAAAATCAGAGTATAAAAGTATCTCATGCAATAAGAAAATACTAATATATGAAAGAAAATGAGAAAATTGATGGTCAATCATCTCAGCATCCTCCCATGTAGCACTTTTCTCTGAATACTGGTCTCACTGGACCTTATACTGAGTAAAATCTCTACTACGTAGCTTAACGCTACGTCGATCTAGGATTCGGATGGGCTCCACTAGCACCACCATGGATCTTGTACCTATAAAGATCACCAATCAAGAATATGAGATGCATCAGGATGATATGGTTTC